>NC_135177.1:14618059-14858059 GCF_041146795.1 Maylandia zebra | reverse complement strand
TGTACCTCAACTCCATCAAAATCGGGCTACTGAATCCCTTTATCCGCTTATCAAAAGAAGGGGCTTTTTGTGTCACTTTGCTTGTTTGCTGTTTTGTCACCACTGCTCCACTTTTCTGGAAACTTTGTGGGGGGGAAATGATGTATGAAATCACAGGCAGGAAAACAGTGAAAAACATCATCTCACACCGACGACTGCATTCTGGTATTTTCCAAAATGGCACAGGGGGAAGCTGTTTGCTACTCCCCCCTCCATCACGTGTGATTTCTCCGACAACCTTGCCTCCCATTTTTGACAAAACTAGGAAAAATGATGCGCCTCACCTTTTCAAAAATTACACTTCCTGGCCAGAAGAGGAAGCTACAATTATAGCTCCAAAACACGGTGACATATTTGTTGCTCATTGTCCCTCATTTGTGGGGGAGAAGCCATGCTCGCTGCACGCCTGTCTCAGCTTTGTCTCCAGGTCTGTTTCCGCTGTCTCCTCCGCTGACACCGTGGCAGCCAGGCATCCCTCCCCGCTGCCCCGCTCACCTCACCCCCTCTCCCCCGCCCTGCCATAAGCTCCCTCTCCAAGCCCCTCATTAACCCCTCCCTTTTTCCCCTGGCATTGAAAAGGCGCTGTCTTTAAACCTGTCCCCGGCATCTTCAACAGAGTTTTCAATAGTGAGCATGTGGGCGGAGGGGCGGATCCCGTTCACTGTGCCCCCGCACTGACTGTTTTATATTATATTTAGTAATAATAATCACAGTTATCGCGCCTCCTCCTCATCCTTCCTTTTTGTTAAAGCCTCCTGCTAGTGGGGCGGTGGGACGGCATGGCTGTCTCCCCGGCCTCCTCACCTCCAAAAGGGCTTGTGTGTGTCGTTCACCCTCCATAAAGGAGAGGGAGGAGCAGCGGGTGGGGGTGGGAAGCTCTAGGGTGTCATTAACTCCTTTCTTCTCCCCAGGAGGAAACAGCAGTTTGACTACCATGATCCTGACCCCCCCCCCCCCCCCCCCCCCCCATCCCCATCCAGCACTGCTCCATCCACCCCACCCACCCACACGCACACACAATCCCTTCACCCTTCTTTGCTTCCTTATATCCCCGCGACCCCAAAGCACCCCCACCCCTGGGGCTCTCCATAACTGTTTATTAACACGTCTTTGACTTCAGTAGACTCTTTAAACCGAGCTCACCCCTCCACCCACCACCTTCAGTCAGACGTCACTTGAAGCCTGCGCTTTCCCCTTTCATTATCAGGGACCTGTTAGAGCTCGGGATTGTTAACCTTTTAGCTCAGTCGATGCAGGGGAATTTCACTTCGCTTGTTTTGTCTGTACTTTCTGGGGTGGCAGTCGCGTTGTTTGATGTAGGAATAAAAAAAAAAAACGCTCATATTTATTCCTTTATTTTTGCTTCAGGTAACGCAGCAATGTGTCATTTGGGTATAGGTGAAACGGGAAATTCCTGCATAAGCTTATCCGCCTTTAAAATATCAGCCGTTTTAATGACTCCTGTATGTTTTTCTTTTTTTAATGAAAATATCTTAATTTGTAATAACGTACATATGATCATGTGTGATGTTTTTTTAAAGGCAGCACATGGAGAATAATTTGCTGTGTAAAGTGTTTTCAGCAAAAATAAAATGTGCACTAAGTATTGCTACACGCAAATCGCCATAAGAAGCAAAATGATAGCAGACTGTACTGCTGCTGCAGCACTGACTGAAACAGTTTAATCTTTCAACTCTTTACAAGATTCTGATTCATTTTAAGTGAAAAAAGTTTCCCTTTCTTGAAATTTCAGACGCAGTTTTAAGCAAATGAAGTACAGCACATGTGGGTAAACAAAATAAAGTATAAATGTGGGATTAGCTTTGCAAACTTTTTGTAAACATCTCCAGTCAGGAATTGACCACAACTGTCTGTCAGTTCTGGCTTTGATTGCTTAACCGTGACTGTGCTTGGGATGATCCAGGACAGTAGTAACTGACTGACTGCATGAGCGTCCCATTGGGAGCTTCCACAAGGGTCTCTGAGCCGGTCTGCCAAGCCTATATCTCTTGCGCTCTCTCCTCCCATAAACATCACACAGCACTGCTGTCTTTAAAAGGCCCTGAATGACATCTGGGAGTGCAGGAACACTGTGATTAATCGCTAAGTTGATTCTCATGGAAATCACTCCAGATCGACACAGAAAAGAGAGGAGGAGGAGCCAAAAACCGTGTGAAACCAACTCTGGCCAAGTACACAAAGATGATTGCTCGCAAGGGGATTTTTATGTTATTAGGAGGGGTGGATTGCTCTCAGTAGAATGGTCTCAATCTTGTGCCAATGTTTAACTCCATATTTCAAATCTATAGGCTATAAATTGGCTGCTGAATTGGACTGCCTTACATACAGCTTAAAGAAATGGCTTTTAAATCATTTCTTAATCACACGCCAATCTGTAGTATCACAAAGAGGAGTGAGAAAAGTATATTTGTTTGTATTTGAAAGTTCCTTGTATAAGTCATTTTTATAAAATAAAAAATAATAGTAAAATCAACACGTACGCTATGATTGAATGAGCAAGTGGGATTAATGATAAGTGTTGTAAGTGAGGTGTTGTAGCAACAAGCGTTAGGTGGTTAACATAGGATTACACTTGATTTAATGGGGATGCTGGGTACTGAATCAGTGACTCTGATTTCCCACAGGAAAAAACCCTCCATCAATTGTAAATGCTGTGCATGTAGCGGCTTAGGTAATTCATCCGGGTGGGGGATCATTCAAATAAACAGATTCCAATGATAAATGTGGGCTTTGGAAAGACATAGACGAATGCGCATTCTCAGGTGTGTACCACAGTTGAGGAACGGTGGAATTCACAACAGTACCTCTTCATAACAAAGCCTTGGAAAGTTGAGGCTGACACCTCTAAAAATGAATGAAAGTTCAATGGCGTTCTGAATGTTTGTCAGGCGGTGCAGTTTATACTGTTTGGCATAACTGCCTTCCCCAAGCCATAAGTCTATGCCAGCATTAAAAACAAATAGCTGGACAGAAAAAAAAAGCAGGCAAGGAGGAAATTTGCCCGAGTGAGGAATTGATTTTGTCTGGCCCAAGAGAGTACTTCATTCTTGGTCACGGCAGCAGGAGGGCTCCGAGACGTGTTTTACTAACAGGAGAGCAAAGGCACCCATGCAAAACTATTTTTTAACAGCGCCTGGAAAAATCGCCCCACTCCTGTACACCATTTTTTTCCTTCTTTACAGATGACACAATACTTTCCAGTCACTCGTCACCAGGAGCACCTCACGGCCACTTTTCAGATTTAGAGCTGCAGTAATGCAACATGGCATCTCTTCCTTTGCAAACCGGTGACACTTCATGCGCTGAGCTGCACATGTCTACCTGAGTACTCCCCCACTCCTCCCCAATATGTTTTGTTCTTAGATATTTTCTCAAACAGGCTATAGATTTTGATCCCAAACGATTATAGTGAATGACAATATAATTCACCCCCGTATAACCGAATATCTCCTTTCATACTCTATGAAAACACAGGGTACTGATACAGTGTACGCTCCGGCTGTCACCAGTTTCTGTCCACCTCAGCAGAAGCGGCTGGTTTTATAGGGCTGGTAAGTAGCGGAAAATGTGAATAAGCGAATTTGGAAAGCCTGACTCTCCTCTGCAGTGCTAATTTAGTATGAGAGCTAAGTGGCTCATTTTTATGTGAACACCATTGTGTTCCTAACTGTGCAGCAAACAATCGCTGTTCCAAGACAAAGAAAGACACAATGTGAACAATGGAACAATGAGGGCTTTTTTTTTTTCTTCTCTGTTGCTGCCTGGAGGAAAAAAAAAACAAAACCCCCCCCCGATCCCTACAAAACAAATACAATAAAAAAAACCTTGCCTGGTATAATTGTTTTCTAAGGCTGTGATTTGGATATGTTAAGTGTTATTTTTTCAGGGGAGGAGACGGGATGTGAACCCAAAGTGTGTGTGTGTGTCTTTTGCACGCCAGGACGTGGGGGTCGCGTACACGTGAAAACACACAGGTGCATGTATACATGGCGAGCATCAGCCGGCGCCGCCTGTTGTCGTGTGTTTTAGTGTGTATGTTGACAGGGATCAGCGATGGGTGTTAAAACATTTCAGGCCCCTGCTCTCCCCACAGCCATAGCATTGACAGTGTGAGACCTGCCACTGAGCAGCCTAACCTGACACTATCTATCACTGGGAGCATGCAAGAGTCAATGCTACACTGCACACACCGACACACAATCTCCCTCACTGTCTCCTGCACTCTGTCTCACTTCCGCTCCTTGGCTATTATATTCCTTCTCTCCGTATTTATGTATGTCTCTTTGTCCCTCTGCTTCTGCTCCTCCGAAAGACGCTGAAATACACACAGACACACGAAACACGGGATTCTTGGAAGTCTCGCGCACATGTCATCAATCAAAATGATCATATCAGTCTCGCGCGCAAAGTCGTATTTATTGCGCGGAGTGATGATACAATAGATTTCATCCTCCCTCGTGCTCCGTTCGGTAACACATTATCAGCCGGTCTATAAAACTTTGTGTGCGTCTGCCTCTCAGTGCCTCCCACCAACCACTTCACTCTTTCCAAAAAACCTTCCCCCGGGGCGGCTCGTATAGGGCCTACATCTGTTTGTGATATACGCCGTAATACAACACCTCGCCCACACGCTACAATGTCACAGATTCACAGCACGACAAGGAATTGACATGGTGTACTTTCCCAGAAGGTCTTGCTCTTAAGGGCTGCGTCCAGCCCCCCCACAACTCCGGCCCAACTCCATCGCCTCCTCCTTCAGATTCTTACCCCAGCAACATGGACAGCCCATAATAGCAGACATGAATCTGTGTCTCCCCTTGCTCCAAACAGATGCTGGCTGTCCATAAATCAAATGCCTCCATTTTGTTGAGGAGAACAAAAAGCGTTGCTTCCGTGGGCCTGGTAATAATCCCTGTGCCCCATGTTGTGTTTTGTCTCTGGGCCGGCTCTCGTCTCCCCTCTCCTCTGTCACACTCCGGCTTCTCCACATGCATTACAATAGGGGCAGCCAGGTGATGAATATTTGTGTCTGGCCTGCCGTTAAGATTTCATTAATCACCCCAAGACTTGAGAGCAAAGCAGCATACCTGGCCAGCCAGCAGGCAGCGGGCCTCCGTATACAACCTCCTGGGGACGAAACACAGCCATGTTGTGTTATGTTATGGCAAGGCTTATTTGTTGTATTTGTCTCTTCTCTCTTTTCTGTCGCACTGTTTACACGGTTCCAAGTAACACCGTGTCTCCGAAAAGAATGAATTTGCTGAAAGGAGCAAAAAAGAAAAGTTTTTACTGTCCAGTAGCATAAAACAACCATGATATGCCAGCAGGGGCTTGTTATGTGTGTTGATCAATACCAACTGACTCGACAATTATTTGACCAGCTGAGGAAATTTCTGGCTTACGCAACCCCATACTTACAGATGTGTATCGATGGAAGACAGTGCTACATAGAAATGAGCCGAGCGCCAGTTCATTTCAACTGGAAAAGTTTGACAAAGGCTCATTCTGAAGTCAAAACCAAACCTGACAGCGCAGCAAACATAATCTAAAATTAGAATATTTCCTGTCCCCTAGTCAGGTTAGTCAGAGACTGGTGGAAATATGGTGTTATTGTTTGGGTCATTTAGAGGCCGCAGTGACTACTAGACGGGGAAAGCTGGGATTATTCTAACAATGAAAAGAAAATAAATTCGGCTTCAGGTTGCAGACAAAAAAACAGACAAAGGTTAAAGGTCATTATTACTTAAACAATCCAAGCACCATCTTCTTAAGGGTTCCCTTTGGTGTAATCATGTCAGCTGCATGCCTCTAGGGATGGCAATGCCAGTGTGTCAGTTGGTTCAACAACTGTTTCAAGTGCCATGATATCCACGGTCCTCAGAGCGCAAATCCCAGTGACTTTAGTCGACAGTGACATTTTTGTGAAACTCATAATTTTGAAACAAATACATTTGTTGATGTGAATTAATTGCAGATACGTAACCTCCTCAGAATTAATGTTATAATGTCATTGACTTCCTAATATTTCATGTGTTCCCAGAAGCTCCAAATCACAACAACAGTCACCTCAATGCACTTTATAGTGTAAGATAAAGAATCTACATTAATACAGAGAAAAACCCAATAATCAAAAGACTTCCTTGAGCCATCACTTGGTGACAGTGGGAAGGAAAAACTCTCTTTTAACAGTTTTGGTAGAGCTAGGCTTCGGGAGCAGAAGCCATCTGTCACTACCAGTTGGGGGTGAGGGCACGACCAAGTAAGTATTTCTTACCAAATACTTACAAAACCATCAGTTTGAACTGTTTCCATTAGACTTAGCTGTACTCTGTTCAGTGCTAATTAATAACGACTGTGATGCCAAGTTCTTGAACTAGAAATGATGAACAGGGTAAACATGATACCTGTTAATCCTGTTATGTTTGAAGTTAGGTCAAAGCGCCGCTGTTCCTCACTGAATGCGTGCGGCTCTGACTCAATCATCTTAACAGTTTTTCTATCATTATGATGTTGCTCAACAGTCAGGACCATTATCGTTTCGTTCCCCTGTATCAGAAATCAGACAAAGCTCAAATGTTTTTATTCTCTCCCCACCAATACCGCAAATGTTCATGTCAACAGCTTAACCCGACGGACACTTTTCCCAAAATGTGACTCTAGGCACACAACACAACCGCTGTTTCCCCCGCTCTCCACCTTCTTCTCTTGCTTTGTTACATCTTCCCTTCTTTTATGACACTGGTGAGGGAGTAACAGATGGAGAGACAGAGTGCAGGGATGATGAGGACGTAAAATGTACAACGTTTACTCATTCGCTTCTTTATTGTCTTTCGCTGCAGGAGAGGAGTGAGGGAGTGAACGGAAAACAAACCAGTGGGTACAAGGACACGGGCCTCCCGAGCCTCATTCACCAACCAATCGGCCTTGATAGGATCCACCAGCTGCCAAGGATACACAGACTCCCGCTCTTTATCTTCTCTCTCGCCCTGCCTCTCTCTATCCACCCTTTGCCTCCCCACCTGTTTTCTCACTGTCAGTCAGTTTTTACTCTCTTTTGCCTGTCTATTTGCCCCCCTCCCACCCCCCTCCCTTTACTGCCCTCCCTTCTTTTCTTCCTGTCTGTAATGCAGACCGGTGATGGATAGACATGTGCCGGCGTACAGAGGAACCTATTTGGACTGGTGTGTCAGCCCATCTTTATCAAATGTTGCAGGGGTATATTCTCTTGCTATGCTTCATTACTCTGGAATGGCGGGCCCTGAAATGTTTGACTGCTCTGTCTTCTCCCCTCAGACCCCCTTCCCTCCCCCTCTCCCCCTCTCATTTAGTGACTGTGAGCTGTAGTATTGGAGCTCTGAAGTGAGTGTGAGCATTGCTGTCCTCTCTCCGCTGGCTGGTCGAGGGAACACAGCGATGCCTCAGGGGGTAGATATCGATTCCATTGCATGGCTGAGGCGCTAACAAAGCCCCTCCCCTGCCTGCCCATTCTCATGACAACCAGCTGCCACAGTGCTCTGCCATTGGTCGAGCCTTAGCGGTGCCTGTGCCAATCAAACAGCCACTGACAGCTCCTATTTAAGCATGACCTCAGGATGACATCACTGGAAAGGCATTAAAGTAATAAAGGGCTTGGTCGTACAATACACTAAAGGGCAGCGCAAGATAAAGGCTCATCAATCAAAGCAAACAGAATCCAAATTTCAGTGTTTCTTTCGCTCTTAGTTGGCGCTCTCTCGCACAGTGGCATGACTCGGACAAACTTTTCCCCTTGCAGCCCATCTGTTCTGCTATAATATTCTCACTATATCTGCACTGCACACCTTGCGGGTAAAATCGAGACTGAATGCGTGCATGTGTGGATGAAGGTATATCATCTCACAGGAAGTGGGGATCAATAGTAAATCCTCCTGAGCTGGAGCTATTTCTCCAGAGAGGTGGGGACTCTAAGCCAAATCAATGAGGAGCACAGAGAGCTTCTTGGACTTGATGGAAGTTGTTGGAGTGATGGGAATCTGGCCAGGGCGGAAATTTAGCACCTATCATAACAGTTGTGGGGGGAAGACACTTGTCCAATGTCAAAGAGATCTCCAACTTTAGGTGGAGTTCCAAAACAGAAACGACTCCCCCATAGGTCATCGTTAGATCAGCTGCTGCTAGGTCTCCCTTGTTATCGGCAACGTTATTTCAAAGAATGACAACCGCGTATCAACCAGGTCGGAGCCAAACTGGAGGGCAGCCAGTTCAACTGTTGATTTGTTGAAGCTCTCTCCGAGGCCAGTGGAGCCTGCGTTCTTGCACCAGCGCCATTTGGACCTGACTGGCCTTTCCCCAAATAGCCCGTTTTGTCCTATAATCCATGACAGGGGATGGGGGCACTATGGGATCAAAGGGAACGCGTGGAACCCTAAAGAAGCCATAACTCTGGGGTTTAATTGTATTTCGAGTAAATGTCAGAGCACCCCAGACGTCTGGGAATCATCTGCCTCCCTTTAATACCAGTTATTGTCATTCTATCAAACAAAATCACATTTGAACCAAAATATTTGGAGAAGTAGCATGTGGGAGATTCGCTCCATGCAGAGCACTAAATTAGAGGATAAATGTAAACGGGGAGCTGCTTTATGACACACACTGTAAACATGCTGTAAATTGGATTGTCATTGGTTCATTTCTTTAAAAAGCTACGGAGAAATGTGTGCTGGATGTCGAAGGCAGAAGTCATGTTGATCATCTGCAGCAGGATTGCTTTATAACTAGAGTGAAACAGAGTGGCTCATGTGTCTGTGATAATTAGGACTATACTCTGTTTTGCATAATCACCCGGAAAGATAAAAGTTGAGATGAAGCATTATCAAAACAATGGTAACTGCACAGGAGGACGTTATCAATATATCTGTTTCACATCCTGGGTTCTCTGTCATATTTTGACAACCTATATAACACGTTTAACCTTCGGTGTCTGTTTCTCAAAATGAAATTGCGCTGTGGAAAAAAAAGAAAAAATGGAAAAGAAAGACTCATATTACCGTGAAAAAAGATGGCTTTTCTCTGGAACAATAAGCAGTCCTTGAACTCCACGTCATTAAAGTGAACGCCATCATTTCCTTTCATTAAGATGACTGTGTGCAGACACATATTGCAGTTGGAAGGCGAAGCTGCGGCAGGAGACTCATTTAAAAACCGCCCTAATCTGGAAAATGATTCTAATGTTTCTCAAATGTTATATCCTCCCAACCTAGTATGTGAAACACTTAAGAGAGCCGTGAGATTCTGAGGCGTTTAAACGAGTCTCTCCTTAAAAAATGTACCCTGAGAGCTGCTTTTCCTGCTTTCACATATATTGCCAATATTTTTGACGATAAATACTGAAAAAACTGAATAAAATTCATATCCTTTCCCTCAGCCGGAGATTATGGTTATCTCATGCAAAAGAAAAAAGCGGGCCTCTCATAAATTGTGAGCCTCTGTTGCGTCTTTCTGTTGATGTCAAAGTGTAGAAATAGCCATGCCCTCTTCTGTCCTCATTTGACTCAACGGGTGTGAAACAGTCCCTCATATCCTTGTCTTGTCCAGAGATGAAATGACTTTAAGACTGTGCAGCGTTGCCACAGGCAGGTCGGCTGAATGGCTATTTCAGGAGAAATGGACATGGACATAAATATCCTTGCAGGGTGCTTTGTAATAAAAAAAGAAAAAAACCTCACAATGTTATGGAATGCAGTCAAACATAAAGATAGAAAAAAGAAAGAAAGAGAGAAAGAAGAGAGGAGTGGGTGTGGGTAGAGGGTGGGGGGGCGAGGGGAAATATCCATCAAATTAACACATCAGTGGCTTTGATTGTAATCTGTCTGCCCTGGCTCTTGCTCTGCCACGCTAGACAAGCAGCCAAACGTGATTTATCAATGCAAAGCTAATGGCATCAATATGAATCTAACTAAAAATCAATATTTCATTACCAAATTGTTAGCAAGAATGAAGAAAAATGGCCGCGGCCGGAGCGTTCTCCAGGGTAGGAGCATCTGGAGTTCAATGTGACAAGATGAGCGATGCGTGACTCGGGGCTCGAGGAAGGACACGGCGAGGACAGGACTCAGTCTAGGCACACTTTGAACTCTCTCTCCTTCTCTTTCTCCCCTCCTCCTTGTTTCAGTCGCTCCAACAATGTTCCCTCCACTTTATTATGTTTTCGCTGTTCACTTCCTCCCCACCCCACCCCGTCTCTTTCCTTCTTTCATATCTTTATCACACCGTTTCCTCTATCAATCTCCCCTCGTGTGTCAGCGAGGGTGTCGGCGGAGGACCACACAGTGTTTCACATTCCTCCTCAATTAATGACCAACTCGAACATGGAGCCACTCAATCTCCCCCCGCCACCTCACCCCACCCCTCCTGTTAACACACACTCGCACTCTCTCACACACACACACCATTTCAATTATTTTTGCCTCCTTTGAAGACAAGTCAGCATTTTTTTATCTATTCCCCTTCGCCTTCAGTCTCTCTCTACCTCTCTCCCTCCCAGTGGATATATCTCCCAAGGCTCATCACACGTTCTCCTAACCAGCGCTGCATGGCTTCTCCTGTAATGAGCGTGAGAGAGAAAGTGCAAGAAAGAGTATGAGAAAGAGCGTAAGACAGAGAGAAGAAGAAGAAGAAGAAGAAGAGAGGGAGAGGCTGGGTTGATGGGTAAGACACCTACCACTGGACTAGATCACACCTCCCTCAGATGTGACCTTCACTTTATTTATATTCTAGTTTTTAGTAACGAGTATTTATTAGGGAGGGCCTGTGATTGTGGAGCACTGTCAGGTAAGTAATGATGCACCTTTGTGCTTGTGCAGCAGCCCCAGTTGCAATTAAAAACAAACACTCTTTCTCTCTTCTCTCTCGCTGCACCCTCACACCCCTCCCCACCTCCAAACATACTCATGCACACACACACACACACGTACACGCTCCCTCTTTCTTCACTTGGACCAACTCCAGTCGCACCTTCCTCTTTTTCTGCCTACAGTCTCCCCCTATTGCCACCCGCTCATTTATGTCTCCCGTGGGAGGAGGCGGTAATGTCCGAGAGGCCCATTTCTCTCCAACAGGAGCGGACAGGTCCACTCCTCCGAATGAAAAGGGGAAGGGGGTGATTGTAAAACATGTGTCATTACAGTGTCAAAACACCAAGCAGGCACAATGACTCCATCCTCCATCCTTCGCCTCCGATGTTTGGAAGGGAATTCATCCCCTAATTTATGGCTCATGAGATAAGCATCCCTGAACTGTGTTGGTGTGCTAAAGGCCTGGCAATGACGAATATCATACATGGGAAGAGCGGCTAATATGAATGCTAATATCGCCCCTGACATACACTAAATCGACCCTGGGTGTGGAACGTATGCGGCTTTGGATAAAGTGTTCATGTTTCCATTGGCGGGAGATTAACCTACTATGGATTTTATTGACACAGTAGTGCTGTGGAGCAGGAGTGTGGGAAGAGGAGTGGATGGGGGTGTGAGGTGAGGGGATTTCACAGAAACAACTGTTATGTCCTAATTACAGCACAAAACTATATGTAATAAATACAAGGGTCACCAATGACAAAGTTCTGTGAAGAATTCAAATGGTTCATTTAAGTTAATTTAAATCTAAATTTAAAGTAAGATCAAAGTCAGAATCTTCAAATTAAAACATATTCAGAATTTGCTATATATTATTAGTATTAATAAACGTAATATTTCTAATCTAATAATATGTTTTTAAATAAGCAGACTACTTGGTTCTGTGTGGAAGATTTTGGTCTAAAATTGTAACTTGTCAGTGTAATTATAAAATAAATAATACAGAGTACAGAACACAACAGTTCCCTTTGAAATACAGTCAAGCAGAGTTGTTAAGTAGACTGAAATGAAATTACTAAAGTAAAGCACTCTTAAAGTGTATATGCAGAGTAATTAAGTTTATTTTCTTCCTACAACACTCCTCTTCTAATCTATCCATTGCATAAAGATGCACTGTTGAGTACTAATAACAAAAACAACAGGATGTATCAGTCTCCCAAAATGAAAAAAAAAACAACTTGTAGAGGAAAAAAAGATTTTAATATTTTCATATTTAAATGGAATAAAAACACAATGTGCTAAGCTAACTTTCTTTTGTATGTTATTCTTACAATAATTCTCGCCTTTCTGACAATAAAAAACATGCTCGCGAGGAAAGAATAATCACCAAACAAATTAATTAATGTGTTTTTTCCCCTCTTTGGTCATATAATTAAATGAATCACTGGTGGACTTATCACTCACGCTGCTAACAGCCTGGGAGTCCTCTGTGGCAGTATATAAGTAGGAGTGTATCACAGTGGAGTATAGCATGACTTGGGCTCATGTCTTAGGAATGAGGCTAACAAGACTTTCGTTTTGTCTTAATGAATAAATTAGAAAAGGTAATACATAATACATAGCCGATCCCATGTCGGATGGAGTGATAGATAATACATATCTTTCATTATTTATTTAATGACATGAATGTGGTGGGGAGATCTGGAGCCAAGAGTCCAGCATATATAGAGCCTGATTAGAATAGCAATAGGCTGAATCACCTTACCTCTGTCTGACCAGTACAACAGGCAATTTGGCCTTTAGGGAAATACTAGAAGACTGCAAGAAAAGCAAAGCACTGCCCGTGACCCTGAGTGGCTGAAGCTTGTAGAAGCTTGCCAATTGCATGCTGTTGAGTGTTATAATTACACAGTATTTATCAAAGCTAGACAATCAAGTTACTGGTTGTCCAGTTGTGATTTGTACTGAGTGATCATCGCATGCAAATTAAAACTGCATGAATCTAAGTCATTAATGGATCACTTTCCTTGTCAGATCAATGCATTTGATGTAGAACTACATCACAAGTTTAAAGCTGCATCAGCAGATTTTTTAACCACATGAGGGCAGCAAGAACAATCTGAATTGTACTGAGCATTTTAGCAAACTGTTGCATTTGCACATCCAGCTGTGAAGCAACATTATGATCACTAGTGAGCTGTCTTACATTACACAAGCTAAAATAAAAATACCAGTGAGTGCTTTATTCAGAGTTACTGTAGGTGTTGTATTTTTACAAGCACTTGTGCTGAATATGCTTCATTTGCACTGTAAAGCATTGAAAAGCTCAAACAATACTGTTTACATAAAAGCAGCCAGCATCAAAAAATTCTAAATGTATTAACAGTGGAAGCAATAAAGGCTGAAAATGTGATCTCTGAGTGGAGACCTGGCTGGACAATGAGACGTCTTATACGGTGATTTTGTTAGCAGCAGCACCCCAGCCCCAAGACTCCCCCTCCCCCCGTAAGCGATTACAGGTTTTAATCAGGCACACAACCCGAGACCAATTAATTGCGGAATAAATTAGCCAGTTTAGCCCAGATCTCGTCGTTCAACAATAGAAACAGAGTAGGGAAAAGCAGGGACTGATGATTATAGCACAGGGCTTCACATTGAGGCAGGCCCATACGTTTGGCGCTCATAAGGATTTAGGGTGTTAATGGGACTGGTGTGTTGCTGCTGGCTCAATTGCTTCATAATATGTAATTAGATGTTCTTTGAATGGCGATGCATTCAAACCAGAAACATATCAACACTCGTGTTAAAGTCAATAGTGATGGTAATCAATAGTCATTGACTTGAGGATCAATTTTCATTCCCAACAGTCCAATCTGCACTTCTATCATAACTATGTCACCTTTTTTAAACACAGTTTTTTTTAATAAATAAATAAATAAAAGCACCATAAACACATCTCAAAGTCCTGAAGCTCTAGACCAAAACCTATAGGTAAATCAGTCTTTCCTCCCTTTACATTTCATTTACGACCAGAGAGGTTTCCATTTTTCTTCCTGCTTTATTTTACTTTTTAAAAATTTTTTCAGCTTGACTTGAGAGTTTGGTGTTAACTTCTTAGGCAAATTAACAATTCTGAGGAAGTTTTTATAACAGCTGCAGTAACATAATGCGTTGCCACCTGTAGTAATGATATCTATACTTGATCTGCCTCTCTTTTCAGGCAAGCAACAACCTCTGTAGCTTAGACATAAGCATAAACGAGGATATACCATTTAATCCTCAGATATTCTCTTCAGTCAGCTGTTTAATTATTCTGGTGGAATGTTTATTTTTTATATATTTTTTTGTTTTATGCTTGTCAATATTAGCCTTCTATTTAATGTATCCACGTACCCTGGCAGGGGTTACATTGTGCCAGAAGTATCTGGAAAAGAGAACACCACCTAATTAAATTTGTAATACAAAATACTGTGAAGTAGTTTATTTTTCCATGTGCTGGAACTTGGTGGTGCTTTTAGCTGATACCACAGACACATTTAGGCCTGTGATGTGTTGTTTCGATGTCAGTTCTGCTAGCAAACTTCAGCATCTAGCTAGCTCTACAAGACAGAAGCACAAGCAGAGTAATCTTTTAGAATACAGAGTATTTTTATTAATATTTTCAAATTCAAAAGTTTCAAACAGTTTGAGATTTATGGCACACACATTATGTCTGTACAGTCTGGCACACAGTCCGCTTGCTAGCTAAAGGTACAGCGGCTATTTTTTCCAGTGAAGAAGAAAGGTTTTGTTTGTGTGATAAGTTCACTCTCAGAGATGGAGAGAGCGAGGACAGGAGAGGAAGATGAGAGATTGTTTCAGAGGTAAGGACTTCTCATAAATAAGTGATGTGAAGTTATCTGCATATTTCATATTCTCAAGAGTTTGAAAACAACCAAAAAAACCCTAAAAAAATTCCATGTGATACTGTTTATACTGAAGTTTATACTGGGTAGTAAGTGCTAAACTGGGTGGATTGCAGTGTCATGGTGCAATTTACAGTGATGGACTATGTTGCACTGGTGAAAGGCAGTCTGTGGTGTCACTGCTAAGTTTGGTCCTGGTAGCAACAGTAATGTTATTAAAGAGAGGCATGTCACTTAGATCTGAATTGAAATTATTGACATAATTTAGCAGAAATAAAGGTACTAGTAGAAGTAGAAGGATATAAAGACTTTAGACAGATTTTATCAGATTGGACTGAATATTCTGTACAGACAGGTTTCATTACTTTTTGACCACTGAAATTAAAGTTCATTTATATTTATACTTCGTTGCGGACACGGACACTGACAGCCAAGTAGTTATTCCTGTTATATATGTCCTTGACATTTGTTTGAAGTCAAATCTACTAGGTGGGAAATTGTAACATGACTTGTTACTGAATGAGTCATATCTCATCTCTGTGCTACAACAACACTTTAAGTTCCTTCACCTACTTCACTTTAACGACCTACACTTAGCTAACCAAGCTAGCCCACCCATGCTACCATTAGCTCGTAGTTCCCTGTGTCCACGCTCTCATCCAAATATGTTCTTGTATAAACCACTGGGTGACTATGTTTAATTGTTTATACCCAATCTATAATCTACTGCTATATATATATAATTCTTGTGATACACTCAGACCTGTGTTGAGTAGAGGAGGCACGCAGTGAAAGAGAAACTAGAGAAGAGCAGCAAAACAGCAATAAAAACTCACAATGAGCTCGAATTGAAAAAAAGGACAAGATTTGATAAAGAACACAAATAAAATGCTTTATTGTTTTGGTTAAATGCCCCGAACTGCACTTTGCAACTTTAAAACCCTTTCAAATGTGGGGTTACAACACACGCACACAGAGGCGGTGTTACTTCATTTTTTTTTAGTAATACCTTTATTTCCCATCTTTACATAGAAAATAACTGCTTGTTTATATATAAATGTTTAAAATTATGTTTACAGAGTCATTCAGTAGACTTAGATGAAAATAAATCGATAATAGCCTTTATCTAGATATATTTTTCACAGATGTTATCAATTTCCCCCTATCAGAAATTCCCTGACATCAGCATTCAAGTATCCCATTAGGCTTTCCACCATTTACCTGGGGTATCTAACCAATCAGCCACTCTGTGGTCCTGGAGGTGGGGGTGGTAGAGGGGTAGAAAGGGCCTCTAGGGTTTATCTGTGGAACATTCGAGGGAGGCAGGCAGAGTTTGATGGGTGAAGCACACTTTAGCGTACGGTGAAGGCAGTATGACTAATGTGTGGAATGGGACATTTACATAGAAGAGGCAGGCTGTGCTTGCAGCCTCCCAGAGGTATGTATGGCTGGCCCAGCGCTGTGTCTGCTGCCTGTCCTCGGGGCTCCCTCTATCACTTCATTTCCATGCTCCATTTTAGATCAAGGCTTCTCTAATATTTCCACATTATCCAAGGAGGCAATCTAAGATTGGAATTTGATCCACTTTGAAGGGGTGTGTCATCACACATTTTCTTCTGTGGTTTTTAAGAGTTTTTTTTGTACCTGTGGCGAGACTTAGTTTGGTAATTGTTCCTGCATGTAAACACTCAAATTATTATAATAAAATGAAAGTCATTGCAACGTAGGATTAATTTACTTTCACTTCTCACATGAATCTACGATGACACATCCCTGCACTGATGTTTCTGTTTCTCCTCACTCCTCATTTTCACCTGTGACAAATTTCACACACAAAACAAAATGATTAGGTTAGCACCAGGAGACAATCACATTGCATCGGAAATTGTAAATTACGCAGCACAACAGTAGGTATTTATACACATATTGTGACTACTATAACTCATTCTGCGGGAAGTAATTATTACTGACAAACCTTCTCAGCTTGAACATTATTAGTGCGCATTAACTAGCACTCCCCTTTGTAATTGTACATGGCAAAAGCAGCAGGTTGGAGGGTAAATTAGTGGAGGGCAGAGCCGAAGGGAGAGAAAGAAAAGATTGGAAAGTTAATCTTGAGCAGAAGATGGAGAACCAGAGGGCGCGGAAAACAAGAGGAAAGAGCACTGGGGGAACAATGTGAATATGATAAACAACAACATGAACGAAACCGCTTGTTTTGCAGGCCGTCTCCCTTTGGACCCGTTTTCTAGTCTATACCATATTGCTGTTGTTTTAATTAGGTGTGCGAGGGGTGTTCGCGTTTCCGTGTACTGTATAGACTACACCTGTATTCATCAAAGACTTTTTGTCAGCTGAGACAGATCCGGAGAGCAATGCAATGCGTCTCGCTAACACCCAGCCAGGCCTGATGCCCGCTATCCTGACATCCTACTTTTGATTCTCCCTTTTGTTTGCTTTACGCCCTCTAAGTGTTAAAGATAAAGGATTATTTCGCAGACAGGAAAGAAACTGCTTTCGGAAAAATATAAAACAGGTAGTTTTTTTCTTCATGTATTAGGATTTACCAATACATGTCATGTAAATGAGGTTGGTGCAATTTTAGTTGTCCCTGGGGCTTGGATTGTGTTAAGAAAAAAACTACATGTAAGAGAAAGACAGGGATAATATTCTTCCAGGCGGTTTAGAAGCGAGTCAACTGCGACCGTGGACCAAAGAGATTAGCACCTTCCGTCTGCTTTTCTCCTCATATCTTTTACTGTGTGTTACTTTTACCAGTGTGGATTACTTTTTAATTAGTGTTTCAAAAAGTTATACATAATAAAGTATCCCAGCATCTATTGCAACCCCTAGGAGATAAAAAAAGGAATAAGACCTTATGATAAATCAGTGGAGACAGTGGGTTTTCCCACATTGGGTTCCCTGGGCTTTGCCAATGAGTGATTTTTAACGTACGAGTCAGTTGAGCAGCAACCTGATTAATTGATTCTATTCAACCACAATTTATACAACGTGGTCCCGTGAGGACAATTCACTTCTCTGCTTTTGGTGGGTGCTTTGTGTTATACAATATATTGATAAAAGGCTGAGAAAAACCAGCTTTACATACAAGCTAAGAAGAAAAGATATAAAAGGTAATCTTAAAAGCATACAGAGTGAACCACTGTAGCTACAGGAAAGATGGCTTTCTAGATAAGTTTCATAAGTTTGTACTTAAGAGTGCTTGACTATAAAGAACTTTTATATTTATAAACATAATTGTGGATGGCAAATGTTCTGAAAAATCACAAGTTCTCATTGAGGTTCCTTTCATCATCCTTCTTATTTCATCAAACTTGTGATGTGTCTAGCTCCTGATTTCATCACTACCTCTGGGTTTGTAGGCGCACAAAGCAGGGGGCAGAATGCTGTCTTGCTGTGCAATAAGAAATCTTAATACTGTCCAGATGGTGGAGGTGAGGATTGACATCCAGGAGAACTCCCAGGCCCGAATGGCACTACTGTGAACATAACAGAGTCATTCAGGTTTCTAGGGAACCACCATCTGCAACACCATTAAATAGGTTGCAAACATCTCTGATGTGATTAACAAGAACCAGCACAGGATGTTTTTTCCTTTAGCTGCTTTGGCTAACATGCCACTACTGAGCATGAACTACATAACTACCTACCTCTTCTTGACAATGGAGGATGTCATTAGAGTTGTTGAGAGGTTTCAGCACTGCTGCCCGCTCATTCCCGCAAAGAACTGTAGGGTGTTAGTGCAAAAGGGCAAAGAAAAGATGACTACTGCTGGCCCTTTCTGGCCAGACAAGCATTTATTTGAGATCTTACCCTCCCGGAAGACAGTTCTGGTGCACGAGTGCAGCACCAGCTGCCACAACACTTTCTTCCCAAAGGCAATCACCATCCTCAATCTGCCCTTCTGAATCTGGAAGTCCCCACCCCCACCCATGTCACACCAAAGTCTGCTCAGAAAACCCACACGTTTGCACCAGCCTAGTTGAATTGCACAAGTTAAACATTAGCTGATCAAACTGGAATCTACAGCATTCCTGCTATTTATCTGCCTTGAAAAAATCAAAGGGATCTATCAACATTTAGGGAGAAATGTTGTGATGAAAATTTTCACATTTACATTGGTACTGATTGGTACATAGATACAGTACCAATCAGTTATGGCTCAGTCACCGTAGAGTACTGGTGGGACAGGTGGGACAGACAGGTTGCCTGGTGGGTGGCAACCTGTCTCTCTACAGACAGGTTGCCTGTACTCTCTACTCCTGTCTCAAACAGACTGGCAACTGTATGGAAATAATAGCCGTCTTATTTATAAATGGAGACTGACAACAGGTTGTAATCAATGTGAATCAGACTGTGCATGTAAGAACTATTTGCTGTCAACAGGTTTTATTCCTATATAAAACCTGAAAATGCAAAGGTTCCTGAAAGCCTGTGTCATTCCGGCATTAAATCGCCATCCCTCAGCAACTGTACCACTATTTGTGGAGGAATCTCTGCTTCAGATCTGTAAAGTTCTGGCTGGACTCTGAGTATGTGGTCCGCAACAGAATTGAACAGATCTTCCATTTTTGAAGGATTGATTTGTTTTTAATAACAGTTAATTGCTGTATTATCATACACTCAACAAAAATATAAACGCAACACCTTTGTTACTGCTCCCATTCCCCATGGGATGGACGTAGAGACCTAAAATTCATTCCAGATACACAATATAACCATCCCTCCCAAACAGTGGTCACAAATCAGTCCAAATGTGTAGTAGTGGGCACATCTGCTATATTGAGATAATCCATCCCACCTCACAGGTGTGCCACATCAGGATGCTGATCTGACATCATGAGTAGTGCACAGGTGTACCTCAGACTGCCCACAACAAAAGGCCACCCTGGAATGTGCAGTTTCTTGCGCTATTGGGGGTCTGGGGACCCAGAACCGGTCAGTATCTGGTGTGACCACCATTTGCCTCATGCAGTGCAACACATCGTCGCATGGAGTCTATCAGATTGTCAATTGTGGCCTGTGGAATGTTGGCCCACTCCACTTCAATGGCTGTGCGAGGTTGTTGGATATTCGTGGGAACTGGTACACGCTGTCGTATACGCCGGTCAAGCACATCCCGAACATGCTCAATGGGTGACATGTCCGGTGAGTATGCTGGCCATGCAAGAACTGGGACATTCTCAGCTGCCATCTGCCCTGAACAATGTGAACCATGATTCATCCGTGAAGCGCACACCTCTCCAACGTGCCAGACGCCATCGAATGTGAGCATTTGCCCACACAAGTCTGTTACGGCGACGAGCTGGAGTCAGGTCAAGACCCCGATGAGGACGACGGGCATGCAGTTGAGCGTCCCTGAGACGGTTTCTGACAGTTTGTGCAGAAATTGTTTGGTTGTGCAAACCAATTGTTCCAGCAGCTGTCTGGGTGGCTGGTCTCAGACGATCTTGGAGGTGAACCTGCTGGATGTGGAGGTCCTGGGCTGGTGTGGTTACACGAGGTCTGCGGTTGTGAGGCCGGTTGGATGTGCTGCCATATTCTCTGAAACGCCCGTGGAGACGGCTTATGGTTGAGAAATGAACATTCAATGCACGGGCGACAGATCTGGTTGACATTCCTGCTGTCAGCATGCCAATTGCACGCTCCCTCATTGCTTGTGGCATCTGTGGCATTTTGCTGTGAGACAAAACTGCACATTCCAGGGTGGCCTTTTGTTGTGGGCAGTCTGAGGTACACCTGTGCACTACTCATGATGTCAGATCAGCATCCTGATGTGGCACACCTGTGAGGTGGGATGGATTATCTCAATATAGCAGATGTGCCCACTACCACACATTTGGACTGATTTGTGACCACTGTTTGGGAGGGATGGTTATATTGTGTATCTGGAATGAATTTTAGGTCTCTACGTCCATCCCATGGGGAATGGGAGCAGTAACAAAGGTGTTGCGTTTATATTTTTGTTGAGTGTAAATTAAATTACCAAGTTGAAGCCATTCAGTCCCAAACTGATAGTCACTTTATCACCATCTTGGCACACCAAAGTCACTTTGAAGAAAGCAACTCACTGCCACTGGTCACAGACCTGGTCGCCATGTTCAAAGCAACCATGTCAGAGGGAAGGAGACTGTTTATTGCACACAGTTGCAATAATTCTGGTCATGCTATGTTCTCCAATCACTGTTTTGCTGAGTGTGACTGTAGCACAAGTTTAGCCAAGCATAAGGGCAGGGTTAGTGATTCTGTTCAGCACCACCTCTCTTCTATGCTATTTGATAGGGCAGCCTCACAGTGACAGCAACACTGACTCCCGTGGTTTCTAGTGTTTGTGTTAAGCTAAGCTGTTTGGTGGGCGGCCGTAGCGCCATGTTTATGATGTGACACCAGTCTTCTCATTTCGCTTCACGGATAAAAATGATTTCTTCCCAAACTGCTGAATATAACAAGACTACTAAAATTAAACAGTAAAGTTATTGCATAGATATGTAAAAATAAATAAGTTTGAACGAAGCACGAAGAAGCATACTCAAAGATTTTAATTTATTACAAAAAATGCCAAGCTTTTGTGTTTTCACATGGTAAAACTGCTACATAAAGAAAACATAACTCCTCACAGGAAGAAAAGGAAAAGTTGGAATGCCAGTGTAGTCTAGCATTTAAGATGAGTCACAGTTAAATCAATATAGGATTTCTAAACGGAAAAGTGTATAGAAGTTGTTTCACAAAAACCCATCAGTCTTAGTTATGTGGAACTGGCTTGTAATGCACAACTCCAATTAACCAGGTCAAATTCCCCATAAAACCATCCTGCTTGCGCAAAGTGATTAATGACAATTTTGATGAGAGCTGAAATTTAAAAAGAAAAGAACAGGAGATTTTTTTCCATCAAAGGGGTCATGAGAAAAAGTGGCCACATCCTCTTGTTTGCTTGCATTCCCAGGGTGGATATCTTTCTTCCATCGCAGTCCGCTCCCTCTTTCATGCCTCTTCTTCTCAGTCACAAGCTTTCTTCTTAGCAATGCAATGTTGCACAGCATGAAGCACGCAGCAACAGTTAGTTTAGTATGGTGGGAGGGGGAGCGGGAGGATATAAACACCGCAGTTAAAGAAGCAAATTCTGGCTTTGAAAGCCACACAGATGGAGTCATTTGATTATTATAACCCTGCCTATTTTTTTGTACTGCAGAACACACACACATTAATTTTAATCAAAAGCTTTTGACAGTTCATTTCATATGCCGGTCTGCTTGTCTTGATTCCCTAAAATTTTATGAAATTAGCATGTTGTCTTACAGTGCTTGTTTATGCTGAGTGTCACATCCTGCAGGAGTATAATAAAGATTTATATTGTGTCAGTGATTCATTTTGGGCGTTCTTTTAGTTGAGATCTGACAGCATAAAATACCAGCTGACTCTGAGAGAAGTACCCTTTAACATGTCACTGGCAATGAGATGAGAAGCTGCAGGAAGTAACCTCTTACAAATGTTGCATTTACACTCTGAGTGGCTTAAAGAACGTGGGCTGTCGAGGCGTGCGAATGGGTGACACGCGGGGCGATTCTGGGCAGGGAGGGAATGGGGAGCGTGGGTGAAGCCTCCTTGACCCCGAGTAGCGCAGTGGGTGTGGATGGGTGGGGGTGATGGTGGCCTTTCTGGGGCGCTAAGTGCTCTGCTTGTCCAGCCCTGGCAGGTGAACTGGCAGGGGCTTCACCCTGAGGTTGGAGGGCTCAGCACTGAACAGTGGCTCTGGATAGGGGGTTCTGGGATACATCCTGACTGAGAATGCATGTGTGTGTATGTGTTTGTAAGTGAGTGTGTTTATTTGGTTGTACAAGTTCATATACATAAGAGCACATGCTCATATGGGCGTAGCTTGTGTGTACGGCTGTGCATCTTGGTGTTTAGCCCCTAAATGATGAACACGCTGCTTGTACCAGTTGGCAGATGGGGACCCCCAGCCCTTTCTAAGAGTAGGGTAACATGCTGACGAGTGTTTCCAAAGAGGCTCGACAGGCTCTACACGGTTGCATGTTTGGGGCCCTCTAACCTCTCTGTCGTATCTGAGGGGCCCTACCAAGCCTCCGTAGTGGCTTTTTTCCAGTCAAAAGGGCGTATCGTCTCTGCCCTCGGGACCCCGCTTCTCTACCTGGCATGAAGGGTGACAAAGAGGGCAGCAGAAGTCACCGGATACGAGGGTTCGCGTGGACAGGACAGAAAGGAGTAACACGCCAAGCTACATTGCCCCGCTTCCCAAGCTGACATGATAAGAGCTGTTCCCGAGAGCCACTTTGACCTGTTTTGCCTTTATGAAAAGGAGATAATCCTTGCCTACTGAAAATGCGTTTGATGGCGAAGTGTGTAACACCTCCTGTGCCACATTCACAAGTGAATCCTGTCATTGTGGAGCAACATGTGAGCAATTCCTGCCCGCTTTGATTTCCTCTTTTGTGTGTACATTTATTATTTTTTTTGCCCGTTGTTGTTGCTCAAAGTCGCACACTTGTATGCATCCACCTCACCATAAACACATGTATGACAAGTTTATAATTGTAGCTCCAAATCAGCGTGTTGGTGTGTGCGCGTGTGCCACATGGAGGCAGAGGAGGCCATAATTGGCATTCCTACCTCTGTGTGCCAGCCGGCTCTCTCTCCTCTCGTCAGAGTGAGAGTTGACAAAGAGAGCGCCAAGCGTTTCCAATCCCACATCCCTCACTTTTTTTTTTTTCTCTTCGCGGCCTGTGACGAGAAGAAGGCGAGATCTGCGTGTGTGTGTGTGTGTGTTGGTGATTGTGTGTGTATGTGCGTGTGTGTTTTGGATTAGTGTCTTGCTGCACAATAAATCTTTGTTAAACAAATGCAAAGCAGATGGCACCGTGGTGTCTCCACCGTGAGGAGAGAAAGAAAGAGAAAAGGAGAGAGAGAAAAGGAGAAAGAAAGAGGAGCAAGGAAAAAAAAAACCCTGCACGCCTACTCCTTATTCTCATCCTCCACAGACACACTGATCATGCACATTACACAGACGGTGACTGTGTCGAGCTGCAAAACACTTAATCCTGGAGTGGAAGCTAAAGGTGGCGTCTGAATCGCTGACGGACACCCAAACACATTCTGTTCATGAGAGAGAACATTTTGTTTATCAAAAGGCACTGTCAAGCGTGCCTGTTGATACTAATGATAGAGCAGACATTTTTTTTCTTCTTCTTCTTTTTTGCCCCAACGCACACGAGGAAGACGTGACCGGGCCACGCGCCGCATTAAAGCAAGGTTAGGGGAGGTAGAGGACTCTGTTATGTCTCTACCTTTTCATGTAGAAGTGGCCTTTTCTGCATGAGGCCGGCCACGCTCGGCCCCGGCTGTCGCTGATAGTTATGGATCCTTTCAAGAGCTCCCGTGTTCCCTGACACAAAAGAACGAGCAGGCCCCTGGGCGATATTGCGCAAAGGAGCCGCGTTTACAAGATGGCCACAGACGGTCGCGCGGTGAGACTGATTTGCTCGTCACGAAGGAACGCCGAGGATTCCCGGTGACCATTGTCCAGATCAGGCATATCTCACAGACTGCGGGAGGGCCGCTGTTGGATTCAGGGCATATGCGAAAAAAATCCTCCTGTTTATACTTCTCGATGAGTTATTTATTTTTGCTCATTATAATATTCAACCTGACATCGTGTCCAGTCGGCCCTGTGTAACCTCTGTGAGGAATCATGGGACACACATTTAAAAATAAGAATAACAAAGAGCGCGGTCATAATTATGATGATAGGTGACAGTGTTACTGAGCCAAGCATCATTGCAAATGACAGCAGCCTGTGTGTTTATATTTGCGTGCGGCCGCATCATACCGCACAAAGCGGAAATGTGCTCCCTCGAATCACCACAAGTATTGCTCACAGATGTGAGACTGGGGCTGATTTGAACTGTTCTGCTTCGCACAGCCGTAGTATTTTACCTGTGCTCACCGTGGGTCGTGATTAATGAACTTATAAAGCTGCATACGCTTGAGACTTATTTAAATACATTCGCAAAGTAGCCAGTCTAACAGAAAGAACCATTACCCATGCTGATGAGCCTAACATCAAGGTGCTGTTCTCTTCCCCTCAAAAAGCCGAGACTCATCCTTGGCATATATTTTTAGACTCCGTGTCTGACTGCGAGGCCAGATTGAACCACGTTTTTCAGCACTGCAATCTTTACTCCTTTCATCTTGCCTGGAAATGGAGGGAAAGCATCACTTAACATTGCAGCTTACCACACAATTACCTGAGTACCTGTTCTCACTGCAATTACAAGCCCAAGACAAATAATTAGTCTGACAAATGACTGCTGGGCACATCGCCCTTGTTGTGGTTGAGCCGTGTAATTTGGAGACCCAGCTCGAAATGCTGGCACTGTGGCGGTAATTAGCGATAGGCGATGTAACTTTACACCCACAGAGAGTGTATGTGCACAAACGTGTATGTTTGTACGTGCCACTGTGAGTTCACGTGTCACCGCAGCCTGGGTTGCAATCATAAGCTTCAGAACCTGGAGCCTGGGTTGCGGGAATCTCTGCGTGTCGGCCCTGATCTCCCAGTCAGCGACACAGACAGCAGCAGCCCACCTGCCAGCCTGTCACATCTCCCCAGCGAGGGGTTGACACCATATTGTCAATGCCGCAGATTGAACGGCGATCTCTTTTACAATCCCCCCTACCCCTACCCTCCTTCCCTCCCCTCTTCACTTCATCTGCCATCATCTGTGGTCTGTCTGCACGTCGCCGTGTGTGTTTCTGCTCCTTCCTACCTTCCTTCCTTCATTCACTCAGTCCCGGTTGTCACAGCTGACAGAGGCTTGTCAAATGTTCCCGCAGCTGCAGGTTCATCCATCATTAAGCGGCTGAGGAGAATTGAAATAATCTCTATCAGAGCCCTCGGGTAGTGCTGGCGTCTTTGGAGATGCCGGGTCTGTAGACTGCAAGGCCTCGCTTGTAGGAGGCATCATTACTTCCACATCTGTCAGATTTGAGTAAAAGGTTACATGGTTAGGGGAAAAAAGAAGAGTCACGCAGGCAAATTCAGGATGATAGAGCAAAGTCATAAAAGTAATTTGAACTGTCTGCGGCGATACATCAAGTCTTGCTTTCTTTGCCGCTGAAAAGACAGCCATGTCTTCACTGGGTATGCATGCACATCCGCATATGGCTCAGCCCTTTTATTATAAATATGCAAAAACAAACAGCCCCCCCCACACGGCACACACATATGCACACACACACGCGCTCATGTTTTTGAGTTCCCGTGGGGGCTCTTTAAGAACATTGGTTCTCAGAAGTAAATGGATCGCAGGTGTTTTCTTCCACATAAGGGAGGATTTTACAGGAACAGGGACCTGACCTCTCTATGGGGATTAAGTGCAGGTAAATCCAGGGTGTGTTCCCTGCCTGGTCACGGCAACCTGGGAGGCCATGTCTGACTCCCCTTAGTGAGTCACAGAGGCCCTGGAGCCCCGAGCGCACACCAGGCGGGCAGACCTCCTCCCCGGATGGCAGCACACAACTGCACAGTAACCGCTCATACACACTCGCAGACTGCAGCACAGGTGTGGAGCCAAGCAAAACAAAAATATTCCTAATTAGGTTATTTTTTAATCTATGGAGGCACGAAGCCTAATTACTACAAGGTGTAAATACAGACGTTTCCATATTTACCACTCGTGAAATAACTGAATACGAATTAGAAACAAAAGGGGAGGATCAGGGAAATGTTAAACACAACACAGAAGAGAAAAAAAAACAACAACAAACCCTCCAATGAGAATTAACAAACAAAGCCCTCCGTTATTCTTATCATGCTATCTGATCAATCTATTTTTGTTCCTCAACAGCTCTAATCTCTCTCCCACTCCCTCCCGTGTTGCGCCGAGAAACATTTTTTGCACTTCAGAGATAAAATCACAGTCTTCTCATCCACTCCTCTTCTTTTGTCTCCATTTCACACAACAAAGAGATAACACACCCACGTGTGACAAGTCCACCCACATCCATCAAACTTCGCTCAAATCTGCCAGCAATAGAAAACAAAAGGATGACTCTTTCATCAGAGAATGGGCCAGAGAGCATCGATCACTCGCAGAGTGCTTAAGCAGTGAGCGAGCGAGCGGTGTGGAATGGAAACATATAGGCTCCGTATGGATCTATGGATTAGGCCACTTATTTGCACCACTTGTAGCAGTTGTTTTGCATTACACAAAGAATTTTACCGTTGTGTAAGATATGTGCTGTCTTTCGCTGGGTTCCCCATCCTCATTTATAAGATAAATTAAAATTCTCTCTTCAAAAAAACACTTCAATCAAACGTGGCCTGTGTCCACTTCTGTGATGTCGTTTCACTGGGATTTTTTTTCTTTTTGTGGATAAATTTCTTTTTCTGCTTTTGTTTTCATATTTGGAGTTCTTCCTATCATCTGATCCACCACAGCTGCTGCTGAACTTCTTTTATTTGTGTTCTTTGATAGCACACCGCAGCAAATGTAAAACAGAACCCCCCCCCCGTGCACTTGAGAGAACTTTTCCAGGGTAAAGCTTTAGTGACAGGAGACATTTATCATGGCAAACGTAGATGCTTTCACGAACTGGATATGGAACGATTCATTAGTTGACAGCAGAGCTGACGTATTTGTCTTGAAAATGTAGCTGATTACAGCTGATTGCCAATTATAGTTTATTCACTGGCTCTGGTTTCTTCTAGAGAAATAGCCCTTGTGCACACTTTTGACAGTCTGTATCATGGAGAAGGACAAATGCACTGATTTTTTATTTAACAGCAAAGTTTTAATCAATAACCTGCATTTATCTATGGATTTAAACAGTGCAGACTAGAGAAACAGCATATGTGTTAGTTTTTATGATTTATGATTTTATTTGTTTTGTTTGAGTTATTTCCTGTTTTATTTTAGAATACCTGGCTCTCATGCATCCTAGTATGTTTTATTCCATCCTTTGTTCTCTTCCTTCCAGTTTTCTGCACTGTTAAAAGTTAGCTAATTACCATTTGTAAGTTATATAGACTTCTGTACATCACTCCACCCGTGCCAGACAGTATGGAAGCCTGTTTCCGCCACTAAATAAAAACAAAAAAGATAGTATCCATAACTCGAAATTTTGAGTTATTTTCTCAAAATTTTGAGTTAGCTCTGCCAATCAAAAATATACGTGAATGAGGTCGCTTTCTTGTTACCTGGAAGCATATGGCGCTTTCGCGAGTACGTTTGCTGATAGTAACACCATGTGATTCAGCTAATAACACAGGGATTTCATCATTTGTGAAGCCAGGCTGAAAACACTCAGCAATCTGTGCATTCACGACTGGATGTAATACCGGTAGCTTAGCTGTAGCATTTGTATCTGAGGGCTTCAGCTTCCGGGTAACAAGGAAATGACGTCATTCACATAGATTACTGATTGGCAGTGCTAACTCGAAATTTCGAGTTAATATGTCGAAATTTCGAGAAAGTAACTCGAAATTTCGAGAAAGTAACTCGAAATTTTGAGAAAATAACTCGGAATTTTGAGAAAATAACTTGAAATTTTGAGTTATGGATCCTTTTTGTTTTTTTAGTGGCGGAAACGGGCTTCCATAAGAGTGTGTCTGAACTCATTGTAACATTTTCCACTGATGTTTCTCAGTGATTTCCAGTGCGAACCCTTTGTGTAACTTTATCTATGTTGGTCTTTAAAATGAAAGTTTAAAAGCTGTGAAAATGTTTTGTTTAACTCACCATTCACACCGACCACTTAGCTTAGCTGGACAAATCTGGTGCATTACTTTTTTCCATAGATCTGACCAATCAGAGCACTGCATTTGGCAACAAGCGCATTCGTAGCTTAAATCGCAGAGCGGTACTGAATATATGTACTGTTTGCCATACATTAATAACCCGTGTATGACCTCAGGCTGGATAGTTAAACTGGATTTTTACTCCTTTGCTCTTTAGCATTTGTGTTTCCTGCTCATTTCCCAGTAATCTTGGATAATTGTTGGCTGATGGTCTTTTCTTAGTGCCTAGCCTCAGCTGAAAAGTATGAAAGCTGTCAAACTCACATCTTAACCTTGGCTCGACATATTTCTTTAAAGTCGGCATAGACGTCCTTGGTAGACTTTCTAATAGAAGAAAGTGTTTGTTTGATAGAAAGAAAGGTTTTTGACAGTCTTTTCATTGATTAGGAAAAAAAGAAATAAAAAAATTAAAAGAACTTTGAAAGAAAAAGATAAAGAATAAGTGTGAGTCAAACTGATGACTCGAGTCTGTGTTTCAGCCAAAATCAACTGCTCACGTCACAGGGTGCTAAGAGGTGATCGCTGTGAGAATCTACACAGATTAAGTCACAAAGTAACAAATAAAATTGAATTTGTTTTTAAAGAAATGTAAAGGGCTTAAAAGTGTTGCCTAAAACAAGGCAATACTACTGTGTACATTGACTATATATTGTGTGTTCACAACCATTTAGTGACCAAAGAAGGTGAAATTCATAGTAGCACGATTTTGTCTGTTTTTAAGTCTACAGAGGGGTTTCCACATGCATTGCTCAAAGGCTGATGTGCTGATTCATTGGCTGAAACAGGGAAGGGAGTTCACCAGAACTGGTTAAAGCACGGAAAAGCATAAAAGATCAAAACATATGACATAAAAAGTACAAAAAGTACCAAAAAATAAACAATAGGAGTACAAAAAGAATACACAAATACATAAAATGTTTGAATCAAAAATTAATACTGTGCCAATGGGTAAAAAGTGCTGTATAAGTAACAAAAACGTTTTGAGAATGATAGGATGGCTTTCTACTAAGAGCTTCTGTTGTAGATGTGATGCTTCAGTGATGAATCACTGTAAGACAACCCTGGGTGCGGAAATCTACTGACTAATATCTTGAAACCTACACAAATCAAACCAAACCTTTCTGCATGGATAGATAGCAACAGAGAAAATAGCTTTGCAATTTGGACGAACTGACCCTTTAATATCAGCTAAAAGCCGGAAATGTTATAAAGCACGCAGAGGCAGACAGGCTGTAAAACATGACATGTTTTTGATTTCTCCCCCAAAAAATAATTGTACTTTGAGGACAGTAAACCAAAGACATTAACACCACGACAGATGAGCTACTGGCAATGTGATCCAACAGAAGAGAAGAAGGAAAAAGGTCAAGGTAAACTGGACCAGAGATTTAAAATGTTCATCACAATCACAGCTTGCCATCAGCTATTAAGCGTCCGGTAGCGGACAGCCACACAAATCCAGGCCTGACTGCCTCTCACAAAACCTCCTTATCTCACCTGTCCACCTGTCCCGCTCACTCGTCCATCTTCTGCCCGCCGCCCGCCGTGATTGCATCTTTAGTGTTACTACCCAAGCGACAGCTCTGCTGCAAAAGCAACATAAAGTCAGCCATTAAAAAAAAGTGTATTTATTATTTCTGAGACACAAGGAGACAGCAGAGAGGATTGCCTCTTCCTGTGGCCGTGCAGGGGTACAGTGATGGAAATGATGGTGAAATCAGCATTAGCAGACTGGAGAAAGGAAGCAGCATCTGTCATGACAATCCATTTCCATTTTGAGTGATGAGATTAAAAGAAGAAAAAATGTATAGAAATTGATGCACGTTTTTGAATGAATCTATCCTCAAGGTCTCTGTCACAGTCTGGCAGAGGCAGACTATAGGGAGTGAAGAAGTTGGACCCAAGTGCGTACACGCAAAATAACAAGACTTAATATTAACTGAAAACAAGCCGTTTATTGAGGCTGATCTTAGCAAAGAAAAATTAAAGCAAAGACAAAACTAAATCATGACCTAAACTGGGTGAGCTAACAAAACCCTGGAACATGAACATAGACATAGAAACCTGGCATGAATGCATAATCTTGGAGACAAGGTAGGATAGCAGACGCTCGGACAAGGCATGAATGAACACACACAGACTAAGGCTACGTCCACACGCACACGGGTATTTTTGAAAACGGAGATTTTCCGTTTTCGTTTTAAAAAATAATCCCGTCCACACGTAAAGGCAGAAATGAAGGAAAACGCTGCTAGGAACATGCCAAAGCAACTGGTGGCGATATATTCCTAACCGTGTGTGGTATACTGTAACTAGCAGCAGCTATTACTACCTCCCACCTGTAGGTGGTGCAGTGTTATTGTATGTGTTCTGAGCTTATGGAGTAAAAAGTCCGGACCTCCACCATAGCCTCGTCTCAGTCCTCTGTGCTTGGTCTAAAGTTATTATTGACCACAACCCACGCTACACGGGCAGTTGGAGCAACACTGCATAAAGCTACAATATGGTGTCAGAAGTCGGCAAGACCGTGTGAACAGGGACCGCGACGTGAGTAAGCTAGCCGTAGATTAGCTAACAGTAGCCATTGCTAACGACATGGAGCAATTCAAGCCACCATCACCGCTACTGCTCACAGGCAATTTATCTGAGACCTGGCGCAGATGGGAACAAAGATTCGGACTGTATATGACTGCTACGGGTGCGTTGGAGAAGGATGAAAAGGTTAAAATAGCCATTATTCTCCACACTATCGGCGAAGAAGCGCTTGAAGTGTACAACACGCTCACAGTGACCCCGACCGGAGACGCACTGACAATGGCGGACATTTTGAAAACTTTTAAGGAATACTGTAGTCCACGAAAGAACGTTGTTTTTGAATGCCACAAGTTCTGGTCATACCCGGATATAACAGTGGACAGATATGTCATGGAACTCCGTCAGAGAAGTAAAAGTTGTGAATTTGGGATCAATGAGGACGACATGATCAGGGATAAATTGGTGTTCAGCATAAGTGACGCAAGACTAAAAGAGAGATTGCTTCGTGACAACGACCTCACACTGCGCAAGACGATAGAAATATGCAGATCAGCAGAAGTGGCCAAGTCACAGATTCAGGCCATGCAGTCAATAACTGCAGCCCAAGACACGTCAGTGGACGCATTAAGAAAAATGCCAGGATACATTAAATCAGGACACAGTAAAAACAAACTGAGCAACGACAAACAAACAGTTTGTCACAAATGCGGCAACAAACACGCATTCCGACAGTGTCCAGCCTATGGGGCAACATGTCACAAGTGTGGGAAAAATAACCACTTCTCAAAAGTGTGCAGAGCTAGCGCAGAGAAGAGTAGACACTTCAAGAAAACAAAATCTATTAACAACATTGAAACTGATGGCGATTCACTATACATCGGCATGGTATCCAGCGACAAGCACAAGACTGGCAAATGGCATGAAAGTGTGACAATAGGAGACGTACCACTCACCTTCAAGCTAGACACAGGCGCGGACGCAAATGTGCTCCCCAGATCAGTTTATGACGAGTTACCAGATATGCCTCGGTTACAGCCCACAAAGACTGTACTCATAGCTTTTGGTGGAGCCCTCATTCGTGCAGATGGTGTGGTGTCTCTTGAGTGTGAAGCACGGAAGCACAAGGCTGTGTTTGACTTTCTTGTATCAAGCCATGCAGATAGACCGATCCTAGGTGGACAAGCTTGTGAAGAGCTCCATCTGGTGCAATGAGTTGAGACCCTTGCCATGACATCCTCTGTACCGAAATCAGCCAAACCACCTTCTACCTCGGAAGAACTTGTGGAGATGTACGCTGATGTGTTCACAGGCTTAGGTGAGTTCCCTGGAGTTCACCACATACATATTGACCCAAATGCAACACCTGTGATTCACGCATGCAGGAACGTGCCACTCTCCATAATGGATGCGCTGAAGAAGACGCTACAAGACTTACAAAACAGAGATGTCATAACGCCTGTCAATGAGCCTACAGATTGGGTCAACAGTCTTGTCGCCACACAGAAGAAGAACGGAACACTAAGGGTGTGCTTGGACCCTTGTGATCTGAACCAAGCAGTTAAACGCCAGCACTACTCCATTCCCACACACGAGGACGTTCGCAGCAAGCTAGCAGGAAAATCCATCTTCACCATATTGGATGAAAAAGATGGATACTGGCAGATCAGGCTGGACGAGCCGTCATCAAAGCTCTGTACCTTCAATACACCTTGGGGCCGATATCGCTTCCTCCGACTCCCATTCGGGATCAAATCAGCCAGCGAGGTCTTTCAACAAAAGAATTGTGAGACTTTCGGCAACATTCCTGGTGTATTTATCATTGCAGATGATATGATAATTGCAGCTACATCAGAGCACGAACACGATGAAATCCTGCAGAAGGTCATGGAGAAAGCAAGAGCAGCTAACGTGAAGTTTAACAAGGACAAAATTCAGTTCAAAGTTGACACAGTGAAATACATGGGCCATATCATCACAGCAGCAGGGCAGAAAGCAGATGTTTCAAAGATCAAAGCTATTGTCGACATGCCGACTCCAGAAGACAAACAAAGCCTTCAGCGTCTGCTGGGAATGACGAAGTTTTTGGCACAGTACATCCAAAATGAAGCATCGCTCACAGCACCTTTGAGACAGCTACTCAAGAAGGACACAGTGTGGCAGTGGCAGCCACATCACACAGTAGCGTTACAGACGCTCAAGTCGACGCTCACACAAGCGCCAGTGTTGAGATTTTATGACCACAAGAAACCATTAACACTGCAGGCCGATTCTTCAAAAGATGGGCTGGGCGCATGCCTATTACAAGAAGGGCAACCTGTGTGTTACGCGTCACGAGCACTCACAGACACAGAAAAAAGGTATGCACAAATAGAAAAAGAGTTGCTAGCCATTGTGTTTGCCGCTAAACGATTCCACCAGTATGTCTATGGAAGACCAGTGACAGTGCAATCTGATCATAAACCCCTGGAGGCGATAGTTCGCAAACCGCTATGCAAGGCACCAGCGAGGCTACAAGGAATGCTGCTACAACTACAGAGATATGATCTCACCGTCACGTACACCCCCGGCAAAGACATGTTCATAGCCGACGCACTCTCACGTGCCACAACTACCAGTGACGACGGAAACGTGAGTGAAAGTACTACAAGCCGTGCGTGAAAGACACTTCAACGGATGGCCGCCCAGAAGGAAGAGTTTAGACAAAACACTCCACAGCTACTGGCCTATGAGACACGATATCAGTTTCCACGATGACATTATTATGATCGGGGACAAAATCGTAATACCCCAAAGCTTCAGGCGTGTGATCCTGGAGAAGCTGCACCTTGCCCACCAAGGCGTGCAGCGCACAAAAGCCAAAGCAAGAAGAGTGCTGTACTGGCCTGGCATGTCACGCGACATAGAGACTATGCTTGAAAAGTGTGAACAATGCCAGCAAATGCAGCCAAAGAACCAGGCTGAACCGCTTATTCCACACCAGATTCCAGAGCTGCCATGGATGAAAATCGGAGCAGACATCTTCGAACTGAACGATCATCCATATCTTTTGTTAGTGGATTATTTATCAAAATATCCAGAAGTTCTTAACTTACCTGACAAAACGGCACACTCTGTGATTCAGAAGATGAAATCAGTCTTCGCAAGACACGGAATTCCCAAAGAGATAGTGAGCGATCATGTTCCATTCGCCAGCCACGAGATGAGATCGTTTGCAGCATCCTGGGAGATAAAGCTAACTTTCTCCAGTCCCGGCTTTCCTTCTTCGAATGGCATGGCGGAGCGAGCCATAAAGACTGTCAAACATGCACTTAAGAAAGCCGCACGGACTGGAACAGACCCACATCTAGTGCTGTTGTCTTTGAGGAACACTCCAGTCACAGGACTTAGTGTGTCACCTGCACAAATGTTGATGGGACGGGTTCTCCGCAGCACCCTGCCATGCACCAGTGCTGTGTTGAGGCAGTCAACCCCACAGAACATTCACGACAAAGTGCGCGGGGTTGCAATCAAAGCGGAAACGCCACTATGATCAGCACGCAAGACCATTGCCTGTTCTGACCCCAGGCGAGACTGTGCACATGCAAACAAGGCGCGGTTGGGAGCCAGCTGTTGTAACTCATCGGCGAGAGGAACCACGCTCCTACACTGTGCAAACACCAGATGGTAAAGTGCTCAGGAGGAACAGGAGACATCTGAGGAAAATACACCCAAGTCTGTTCAAGGACACACCCATGGACCCAGATGAACTGTCCGTTCACACCCAAGAGCCAGTGGAGCCACCAGCAAGTGACACCCCACAAAACTCTAGTCCTGCAAGTATGGACAACACACCCACATGTTACACACGCAGTGGCCGAGCAGTAATACGCCCTGCCAGGTATAGAAACTGAGTGATCACGGAGCCTAACGTCACTCTTCCCTGTATCTGAATTGTTCTAGACGAGTTAGATAGATGTCTTGTTGGAAAAGAATGAAAAGATGTCATGTTTCAGATGTTCATTTTGACATGTCTTATCTAATCTGTCATGTGTTCATCTGTTTCAAAACACTACACTGATGTGTATTTGCATTGCTCAAGTGACAAGCAATCTGAGGTGTGCTTTCTTTAATGTTGCAAGAATATAATGTCGCTAATGTTCCTACGATTTAAAAGGTACATTCATGTTACAGTATAGCAGAGTTAAGAAGTGTTATCTTTATCTCGGAAAAGAGGGATGTGGTATACTGTAACTAGCAGCAGCTATTACTACCTCCCACCTGTAGGTGGTGCAGTGTTATTGTATGTGTTCTGAGCTTATGGAGTAAAAAGTCCGGACCTCCACCATAGCCTCGTCTCAGTCCTCTGTGCTTGGTCTAAAGTTATTATTGACCACAACCCACGCTACACGGGCAGTTGGAGCAACACTGCATAAAGCTACAACACCGTGTACAAATGTTGGCCAATCAGAAGTCCAGAAGCATCGGCGGGAAATAGTAAACAAAGATGGGGCATAGAAGCAGAACAGAGTCGTATGTGTGGAGGGACAGTAACTGTGTGTGTATATGTAAGCATTTAAACACTGCAGAGAGTACAAGTAACAGTGTTGTAGAAATTCATTTCACCAAAACAATAACGTGGCACACAGTGTGACGTCAAAAAAGGCGCACACCTTTGACGCTGCGTTTTCTCCGTTTTTCTCGTCCACACGTGAATGCAAAAACGGAGTTTTCGAAAATATCCACCCTGGCAGGCGTTTTTAGAAATCTCCGTTTTCAGTGACCGAAAACGCAGTTTACGTGTGGACGAAAGGTGCAAACGCATAGAAAAATCTGCGTTTTCAAAAATACCCGGGTACGTGTGGACGTAGCCTAAAAGCACACAGGAGGTGATCAGGGGAAGTGGAAACACATGGGGAAACAGCTGACACAAATGAACATAATGACATCACAGTAGAAGAGTAAAACTAAACACAATGAACACAGGAACACATGACCTCTTCAAAATAAAACAGGAAACATAATGAGACAGACATGACAACATGAACTTGACAACAAATGACGTGCAGACATGAAACACATAGGACAGGGGAGACTTAATACAGGGGTAGAAAACACAAAGGGAAACTAACAAACAAAGAACTATAATGACAACCTAGGCATGATAGAATGAACTTAGAAAACCTAAAGGACTTAAACTAAAACTCAAAACGCTGATCGTGACAGTCTCTGAAGAGATGACATATTATTAGACGGTATGCTGGATTATGATTTTAAGAAATTAAGTTTTTTGTGTTACTTTCACTGCTGAGGGCTGATTTACAGCAAGGTTACATTTTTATCCTGCACATAATTCTCAAGTAATAACGTAATAATTAAAGCCATTTACTTAATCTATAGTATTAGCTTAATGTTACACACTTGGAGCACAAAAATTAGAGCACTTATTTTGCATGATTTTTCTTTTTATGAGCATTGTTGACACATTAGTACAGACTCTGTGCTTTAAAGTCGCGATTGGTTGCTGTTTTCACTTTACAGCAGGCATTTTAGAAGTACAGTGTACAGTGCACAGTACATAGCTAGTCAGCACTGAAATAAAAGAGCAGCAAAATATAATGTGCTATATAGTGTGATATATATGTGATATCTGTATTGAAGTACACTTTTGAGTCATTTTAACTTTGCACCAAATATGGTGATTTTTGTCAAAAGCATTAAACTGCATTGTGTTTTATAGTTATGTGCATATTAGTGTTAAACATGGCTATACATAATAATTTCTACATGCAGTATCAACTATTTATGTTAATCTCTTGTGTTTTCAATAATTACCCAATAAGGAATTTCCTTTTATAATGCAGGGCTTCTTGGACAGAACAATAGTTCATTGCACTTAAGCCCTGCAAAGTGCCCCCCCACCCTCTTGCTAAAATAGACTGTATATGTGTTGTCTTGTTTGGTGCCGGGGGGCATAAAGGGCTTTAAAGTCAACGGGTGTCGTGCTACTTCCACCAGGCAGCCACATGTCTCTGAAGCCAGCATGCGTCACACATATTGACGGAGGAAGTTCCACGTGTTTCTGCAGACAGCCCTGTCTGCCTGCTCTCATACTTCGCTCTGCTGAGATCTATCCCTACAGAACGAGGTCAAGCCTGCATAATGACCCTAACGAGTCAAGATTTGCGGGATTAGATTATTTCGAACAGTTTGCAGAACTACCGTTTTGACAACAAATATCCCCGAGCCAGAGAGTGATGGTCGTTCCCTGGCTGCTTCTGACATCGCAAAAACAATGTGTTGATTTGGATTTCACGTTCAAGCGCTCGTCGCGTCTGCACAGCTTATGCGGAGAGATATGTCATTCCGGGGGTTAGGCTAATTTCAGCCAGGCCAATTTAGATGATGTCAGTGGGTGCAGGAGAAAATGGAGCTGACCTCTCATGCCCCGCGCTGCTACACTGCGTTAGACTTTCCGTTCACCGAATTTGGTAAATCTGCCGCATTTATTTCCCCCCAGTGTCCACTTCATTACAGAGCGTCTCAGATATCGGGTGCACCATTCCATGACAGATCGCCAGCCTCCACCAGCAGAGCAACGCCGCCCCGCTCTTGTAATGCAAAGAGATAGGAGGCAACGTGAGCGTTCGGTTCAAAAATAAAACACATCGCTTCCACTGTCAGTCTCCTCTTCAGGAAACATTTGGCGGAAAACGCTGTCCTAATCTGCCTTGTCTTTGGCTGTAATTATCAACCCTATACTATAACCAGGCCTCTGCCGCTCTCTTCTTACATTGTGTCTCTTTTGTGTTTCGCTTTTCTCATCTGTTTTTTTGTTCCCCTTTCTGTCTTTTGATTCCAGCGGATTGAAGAAGAACAGGCCTGATTGTCTCGCCTGAGGTAAGATTTCATAGGTTTACATATCAAAGTCTATAAATAGATAAGAGCTTTTGAAAGGGAAAGTGAGCAGAGAGAGGAAAGTGTGTGTATGTGTGTGTGTGTGCATGCTGATTTGTGCCTGCGAGTTTGTTTGTATGTCTGTATGTGAATGCACGTGTGTGTGTGTGTGTGTGTGTGTAAAGACAGAGAGGCTTTCCCACTTGCATACACAGCGAAAAGAGCCTCCACCAAAACAAAAGGGATTATGGCATTTCAAGGGTGTTGTGTTTGCTGTGTTTATTCACATAGCTCATGGGGCTGCGCAGGACCAGCAATGAATGTCAATGTCAGGGAGCGAAAGCGCTGCAACATAAGATAAATATGATGAACAATAAACACAGATTAAGGCTGAATATGCCACGCTACATCACGCGCAGATCCCAAGTCTCATGACATCAAGTAACCCTTGAAAGTGTTGACATGATCACGTTAAATTAAAAAACGATGATGGCTGCTCGCCTCGAGTGCCGCGTTCCTATGGATAGTTCGGGAAAATTCAGGTGTCGCACCTGCTTAGTCTAGCCCTGGAAGTGGTAGGTATAACAGGGGGCGGGCCGTATTAGCAGCGATCATAATGCTTCGAGGATGGTGAAGATGAATGCATCAAGTGCATCAAGTTGATGGAGCTGCTTCGTATAAAGTTAATTAGGCTGGGGTGCGCATTCTGCAGCAGGTGCAGTCTGTATTGCAGGTGCAGCAATGCTGGCTATTAATGCACGGGAAGTACAATATCTGCGTAATCAAAGTGATGCCTCAGCAAACACACCCTTACCTATACATTTTTCCGTAGTAGAGAGAGAGAGAGAAAGAAAAGTTGGATAGCAGGGATAGCAGCGTTTGAAAGATAAAGCCTAATGTGCACAATATTGCAGCGTGTTAGTTAACAACTGTAGCCTTAAGTTTAAGTTAACCGATTGCTTTTCCATTCCCCCGCCTTTTTTTTTTTGTATTTCCACATCTAATTACACTTTCATTCATCAATGTTGATTAATAGGTCCTGTGGCACGCCTGCCTCATTTTACTCTCAATTAAGCTGGTTGATGCATGTTCTCATCAAGCAAGATGCATTGGCCTGGTTTACTTGAGGCGCTATTAGTGGACACTGTAATTAGTATCCCAGCACATAGAACTTCCCCCACCTCCTGAGCCCCTCTCCCCAAGCTGCCATCTCTGGCCTCTTTTAATGCCTTCCAAATAATGAAGATAACAGAAAAGATGAGGGACGAGCAGTCCGGCTCACGTTAATCATCTTCCTCGCTGCAGTTTTTGCCCCCCTCCCCTCTCTCTCCCCTTCTTTTTTAGTGGGAGAATTATGGCTTGTAAAATCACCAAACTCCCGATGTCTTGACAGACCTCTTTTGTGTGCCAACCACTCCAGCTCCTCCCTGCATTTTCCTTATCAGTGGGGAGATGTATGTCTTTATCACATTTCACACTCAAAAGGGAACAGCAAGCTTGATATATTTGCCAGTTACTAAATGTGGGGCTTTATCGGAAATATCAGTCTAAGTTGTGCACATTAGCCCACATGCTCTTTGAGAAGCCACTTTAAAAGAAGGCTGATTACACGCTTGTTGCGGTCGTGATACAAGCTTCAGTGCCGGAGCCCCCTTTTTCTCGCTCAGCCAGCTTTCCCAGAGCGCTCTTCTGCCTCTGATTCCCCGCACTTCAAGGGATCTCTCTGAGGAGGGCTCTGGGGGCCTCAGCAAAGAGCCTAGCTGGGCAGATGGAGACTAAAGGATGGGTGAAGATGGAGAGAGATGGAGAGAGAGGCAGCAGGAGTAATAAAGCCAAGAGAGATGGAAAAAGAAAGAAGTCACACGGCAGCAGTGTGGCCGCTCTTTGTGCTTCACACGCTGTAGCGGTGGCCATGTCTCGTCCCCGTGTCTGTGCGGACGGCTCCCATGGGCCCCTGTACCGAGCTTGTAAGTGCTAATTGGGCCTGTTAGGGTCAGCAATTAGTCGGCTGCTATTGAAGGATCGTGACAGCCAGGCCTTACAGAGGCCCGTCATTCTTTTAGGGCAGAAAGAACCAGAGCAAAACAGACTGTAACATGGACAAAAGCTGATGCCGAGACGACTAGCAGACAAGCAGCAGAGGGAGATGAACCAACAGGATATCCCACAATGCAATGTGTACTTTGGGTTAGGGGGATCGTATGAGGCAAGAGCCATCTTCAGTCAGAAGTGGAAGGACTGATGCAACTCTCTCCACCAAGAAATAATGCATCAACTAGCACTTTTCCCTTCCTGTATCAAATGAAGAGAGTTTGGAGTTGAAATTCTGTGTGAGTGCGATGTGGCGCAGTTTGACTTGCTATTCGTGCTGTCTTTGTGTTGCAGTTGCTCAGCCGCTCTCGTAGTTCTCATAATTTGCTTTCCTAAGTGTCGTAGCAGAGGGAGCTATTCAAGGACGAGGTTCTGCAAAGGTTAAAAATGTAAACATCTAAATGAAAGAAGCGATTCTCTTTTTAGTGAGAGTTCGGCAAAAGACACCAAACACGCGAAAATGTTTCTTGACTCTCAACAGTGAGAAAGAATAAAGGGAAAAATACACTCGAGCACCTGTAAGTACCAGCAAGTGGCTCTCAGATGTCAGCGACAGGCGGTAAACTGCCCGACAGTCGGTCCAGCCATGCAGACCTGACGAAGCTCCCTAATGAATAAGACAGGGGGTCATTAGCAGATTTGGCCTCTAACTACCACAGCTGTCTCTTATTGTCGGGCCTTCCGGTTTGTGTGGGCGTGTTTGAGATTTAGGGAGGGAGCATCTGCTGCATGCTCAGCAGCCTCGCGGCAAAACTGAGAAGTCATAGATGCTTCGTTTTCTTTGTCTTCTTTACAGATAAATTAGAAAACGAGTTGTCGAGATTTCTTTGTTTTCCAGCTGGATTATTTTCAGCTGTAGGCCTCGAATACATGAGAAATGTCAGGTTAAGAAATACAAATGTGGGACAATATGGAACAGATGTCATTTAGATAAAGCGAATAAACAAAAGCATTAAGTATTTTGCAGACATTAGCCAAACAGAACATCAAGCAAAAGATATAAGGGAAAATGTTAACATGGTTAACCTCTTTTTTTAAATATCTTATTATCTCGCACAATAATACAGCACAGCAAATCATGAACCAACAGTGGTGATTTGATAAATGATATCGAGGAAAAACCAGCAATGTTTAAAGCAGGGTTGTCAAATTCATTTCTCATTATGGGCGTCATTGTTTTTAAGTCGGCCAGAATGGTGAAAATCCTTTTTCCTCAGAGTAAATAAGTTGAACTTCATATTTAGTCCTTGTAATATCTCAATATAAGGAAAAGAATTTGAACAGTATGTTGTCATTGATTTGTACATGACAAAGAAATGCTGCTGAAAGAAATCTGTCTGTCAGCATTACTCTTTAGACTGTAAAAACCTTTACATCTGTAAAATTGTAAAAACCCTTCCAGTAGCTCATTGAGCAGACTTTCCCATAATTATAAAGCAGAAGTTTTTTTTTAACTTACAGAAAATTTTCAGTTTTATTGATTTAACTCTGGAAATATTGTTCAAAAAATTATTATTACTTAATTATGTTGGTGTCATATGAACTACGTACGAGTGAGGGAGGTCTTTATCAGGAGGACTAACTGTAGAATTTATGAAAATACAAAATGTTTGCCCTCCTGCACATTCTCCAAATTCTCCAGTGGGCTGGATTGGAGTCTTTGCCAGGCCAGTTCTCGCCCCCGGGCCTTAAGTTTGACCTCCCTGGCTTAAAACATCATAAGGTGATTAATTATACTGAATTTAACCATCATAATCATATATGTATCTTGTGCAACAGAGGTACAAATTGCCTTTTCAGCAAGAGTCTGGTAAAGACATATTAACAAATCAGGCCAGTCCTGTTGTGGGCTTCAGTGAGGTCTAGCATTGTAATAATATCATTTTATACAAACCACTCAACTAGGTGCTTCACAGGCAGTTTGGAGAAGCTTCCAGGCTTTGATTTTGCCTCACATCATGCCTAACAGCACCTCTCAGCTCTCCTAAATTCACTGTAAAGCACTGCCTCTTATCGTGTATAGCTTAAATCAAATCAGACCCATTGCCACAAATAACATGGCAGGCATAAAAAGGCGACGGGGTTGCAGAATATTTGTCTCACGAGTGGCCCTCAACTTGTACCTAAGTGTTACCTCTTTATTATGCAGAAAGTTCAAAGGTTTGCCTGAATGCATATTTGCATTAAAGAGGAGGGGCAGAGGGGGTTGGGGGATAATAAAAATGTATGGTTTCAGCCTGAAGTTGTCATAGCAACACTGTCATTGCTTTTCTTAAGCCTTTCATTTTATATTATCATTGAGCGAAGTGAGGAAGTTACCTGCTGCGTGTGTGTCTGCGCGTGTGCGCGTGTGCACTGCGCGTATGTGACGGGTGGGGACTTGTTGTGCTCTGAGAGAGTGATGGGTTAGGCAAGATGACAGGCTGGCACAGGGGGCAAGCAAGATGGCGACTGAACATGCTTGGATCTGGGGAGAGGTGTCAGTCCTGCAGCCAGTGAAGCAGAAACGCACAGGAACACTTAGGAAGAGGTGATTCAAAGAGGAAACAAACAGAAGCTCCACTTTAGATATTCCTGTGAACCCGGAGGAAGTGAATGCTGGCAGGAGATGATTTCTTCCACATTAAAACAATTAAATTACAGTGTTTACATTTCAGCACGCTGTTCCTTCACCCTAGCTTAGCAGCGTTTGCACAGAAAAAGGCAAATCAGGGAGTTTACATTTGCAAACAAATTTTGCAAATTCATGCATCTCCAGGCTTTCCTAGCGGCACTTATCTGACGTTCACCCTTCATTATAATGACGAAGCAAGATTGAATCTGTTAAATGTGATCTCCATCCACAAGGAGTAAAAGGAAGACATACCAGCTGCTCAAATTCATAGGTGATGAATTGAGCTGCAGGCTTCCAGGCATCATTTTTCAAAAAAAAAAAAAAATCCTCATGGTCACAGTCCATTTTTTACATAAAACAGCATGAGGGTTTTTTAAAGAGAGATGCTCAACTTGTAGTCTCTCTTAGTCATGGCTAAAGAGCGATATTGCTTCGGCTTCATCGTTTACGTGGTGCAAAGGGGGGAAATTAATCAAAGCTGAAGAGTGATTTTTTTCGAGCAGCTCCCTGGGAGAATAAACATCAATAAACATTACTTAATACCCTACAACACAACCCCGCAGGGTCCCATTTAATTTCACTGGTGGAGAACGCCTAAAGTGCTACTGTTTTACACCAAATTACATACTTTGAAAGTTTGAAGAGGCAGCTAGTTTTCCCGCCCTTGAGAAAGAAATTAAATTAGCTCACATAAAACTGTGCACGTGTGTGTGTTTGTTCCTCAGTCTAAATTGTTGTATTTTTTTTTAAACCTGAGAATTTCCAAGTTAGTGCAGAAAGTGATTAACAATATTATCCATCAAGCCTCGACGTGCGCAGCTTCTCTTCTGTTTTTTCAACACTTTTCCTGCAGCTGCTTGCCGTTCGCATAACTTTGAGCTGTCGCACTCGCCCGCTACAAGGTGACAGCCATCACAACACTTCACATTGTACTTTTCACAACACACTTTTTAAGGAACTGCATGGACTGTTAATTAATTACGGCGCAATTATCCGACAGCTTCGGCGGCGTGACGTGTTTAAAAATCAGCCGCAGAAATGAGTGACACGGAGATGTGAGGCTGCCTGCCGCCCTTTTACATCCTTTTTTTGTTTTTCTTTAAAGAGTGCACACACGCGCACGCGCTTGCATGCACGCTTCGCTTTAAACCAAGCGGCGGATGGCTGGAGAACACCGTCAGAACATCGTGCAGTCGTGTGGGGATTTCATTCACCGTGTCAGTTTGGAAACAGACGTCATCTCTGTGCGTTTAACACCGTTTGGCCTCGTGTCAAACATGAAATGAGTCATATTTCATCATGCTTTTCTGAGATGTTCTAAGGAGCTCGGCAGGCATTTCAACATGTTGACTTATCTGGTATCATCAAACACGGCATGTGGGAAAATCTCTGTCAGTCAAAGCTGTCACAATCTCTTTTTCTGATTTGACTTCAGCTTGATTTTCTTCTCTCATTGCTCCATCTCCTGTCAGAGCTAAAGCAGCTGCCTTGATATCATCGTGAATTTACACGTTATCATTTAGTTATTTTTCTTTTTTCATCTTGTATGAAGAGTTGAAGGGGCGTCGGGGTCGAAGTAAAGTTTTAATAAAAGCTGAGCCAGTGTTCACTTCAATTGATTTTATGTGGTTTTATCATAGTGACCAAATTACAGTTGTTAATCCCCGGAAATATTATCGCAGGTCACAGAGTTTTAGCTGCAAATGACATCCGACTCAGAGACTCTGCCAGAGTCCCTGCAGAGTCCCTCAAAGTGCCCCCCCCCAAAAACAGCCTCATTATAGCAGCAGACAAGAGCTGGGTTTGTGTACTGACTATCATTCTGGACTTCCAAAACCATAAACACTGTGCAAGCCCATGAAAATAAATAGTCAGCTAATGCCAGAACTTATCCCTGCTGTGTTAGCACACTTCTTTTTTTTTCAAAAATAAAAATAACAGAGGGAGTGATGAAAGAGCATTTGGATCCAGATTTCCTAATGGGCTGCAGGAGCCTGTTTCGAATTACAGGACGCTAGATGGTGACGGAGCTGGAGCTGGGAGCACCTGATTGTTGTGTTTTTGGAAAAAAAGGAACACCTGTCATCCCCGCTCATTCATCCCTCTTTGCATCCCCTGCTTTCAAGCACTCACAGAGAGAGGAAGGGCGGCCCAAGATGAACGAGGGGCACTGGCAAATACCCAAGCCGCTGATATCTGATCACCCTCCCACGTCCTAGCAAAGGCAGAGAGACAAAAAAAACCCAGTCACATCCCAGCCCGCAAGAAAGCAAGAGAGAGTTTAAGAGATGAGAGCTGTGTTTCCTGTTACTCTCACTCCTCCTCCTCCTTTTATTTTGATTTAAGAGCGGAGCTACTTTAGCAGCGATATGAGGGGCTGAGAGAAAATAACAAGGCCTACCAAGAGATTAAGCCTTTAGCCACATGACTGTTATTGGAGAAGAGCCTCTGTGATCCTAGCCAGTAAAACACATTTCAAAAGTTTACACGATGCTGTAGCTTTGTGCTCGCTGCCATCATAACAACAGTCGGCTGAGCTTTTGAGTTGCCGTCTGAAGATCAAATTTGAATCAAATGGATTTAAGTGGTTACACTGAGAGTTTTTCAGTTGAGCTTTAAAAAAAAAACAATATAAGTGCTCCATTGGGATTTATGTATGCATCTCTGTTCCTTACTTTAAATCAAGGAATTAGAAGTATGCATTAGATGTTTTTATTCCCGAAAACATCACGTCTTGACTTGACTTTTTTCTAATAAAGTACCAAAAAAGTAAGAATAGAAACATTAGTTTCAGCTGATGGGTCGATTTTCATTCTTCCTTCATATGTTTGCAGAGAACATCCTTCAAATTCTGAAGCTCCACATGACTTCAGACAGGGCTTTGATCTGATATGCTACTGCTAACCATGACCTTTGACCCTTTAGTGTTCCTATAGGGACCACTGTGGTATTACATTGTATTTCTTGTGCTTTCCTCAAAGGTTTTAGTTTAAAAAAGAGTGAAACAAATGTAGCTTTGAGTAAGCATTTGAGAGCTTTAATAAATGTACAAAAACTAAGCTGTCAGTATTAAAGTGCAACGTGTAGTTATCTTTCTGGGTGTAGAGTTTCAGAAGGGTTTTTGGTTATGATACCTAAAGATTTAATATATAATCCTGTATATCAGGGGTTTGGTTAGTGCACGTGCGCAATCCACAGAATCACCCATACATAGGAACCCTAGACCGTTTTCATTCTTCTTTTCTTTCTTTTATCAGCTCGTTTTATTTTTGCTTTTTAAAATTTAACATGTCTTAAAACTAAAATATACAATAATTTTGAAGAACCTGCCTAAAATTTAAAAAGATTACCCCTCATAGTTTTGAGGATGGCAGTCTTTCTACACTACATATGCAGCTGTATAAGAAATCCCTGACCTGTTAGCCCGGCGATGGCAAGAATCTGAATCTCCAAATTGTCCAATCCTGCAAGAAACTTTCCAGATCCTTTTTTCAGCGCTGATAAATCAATATTTTTAGTTACTGCTGTGCATTGCAAAACAGAGCTTTTGTGTAAACCATTTCTCTTTTTAGATTTAGAGCAGAGTTGTGTGAAGTGTTTTCAGGCCAATTTTGTTGATTGCCAAAAAGAAAATATATCATGTAAAGGGACCATTGAAGAAATTTACCTCAGTCAGTCAATGATGACTTTGCTGTCAATAAAATCTTATCAGTGTTGTTCCTCACCCCAAACCTAGACCCCAAATATTATACATTAACTTTACAATATTAATGCAATGACTTTAATATACTTTAATGTCATTTTAAGATTGCTGATCAAACTTTCTGTCTATGTTGTGAGAAAATCATTGCAACATATTTAGCTTAGTGTGTTCTTTACGGCTCTTTTTCATACAAGAGAAGTTTAATTTAAAAAAAAGTTTACATCATGATGAAATCTACTCTGATCTACTCTCTGTCACAGGCTGGGTCTCTGACCCAGCGCTCTGAGTTCATGTTTGTATTTGTCTCATTTTGTTATGTGATTTAGTTTGTGTTATTTCCTATCTGCCTTTAGTTTAGGCAGTTATTGTTCCTGGGTTTTCTATGTTTTGGGGTTTTGTATTTATTCATCACATATTAGGTCTGTTAAGTTGTGTTGTCATGTTTTAGTATTTCCTGTTTTATTCTGACAATGTCATGTGTTCTTTGTTTATTGTATTTAGCTTTCCTCTCCTGGTCCTGTCATTAGGTTTATGTCTGTCAGCTGTTTTCCCCCATGTGTCGCCACTTCCCCTGATCACCTCATGTCTGTATTTAAGCCTTTTGTTTTCTTCATGCCATTGTCAGGTCGTCTGCTCATCCATGTCTCATCTCCAGGTACCCATGTCAGTTCACTATGGTTAAGGTTTTTCATGTTTTGTTATTAGTTCACCCAGTTTAGGTTATTGTTTAGTTTTCACCGATGCCCTATTATTTTGTACCCTCGTTGCTAACCTCAATAAACGGCTTGTTTTGTTAATCCACACCACATTTTGGTCTGCGTTTGAGTCCTCCTCTGCAACACATACGGTCTGCCCCAGTCAGACTCGGAGGTCCCAAGAGCTGCCGAAAGTCCCCGCCTGTTGCGCTGCCTGCATCTAAGCCTCGCTCGCTTCAGGTGGGAGTCCTCCGTGTGGCTTCAGGCGCTCACGCTCCAGCCTCGGTGTCACCATTCTGTGCACCAGGGGCTCAGTCGCTCGCTCCGCCAGCTTCCTCTGTTCGCAGGAAGCGGCGCGCACGCCGCCATAAACCGAACATCGCTGAGCAGCTCACGGTGGTGAGTGAAAATGACTTTTATTCTCACGTCCCGTCTGACATTAACAACAATCGGCTCACTTCCGATCCATGGGGAATTTCCCTTATGGATGACGACGTGGACTGGGAGGATCCGTTTTGTTTTACTCCCTCTACGCAGGGAGGGATGAAAGACAATTCCCGCTCGCTTAAGTCTGCACATGCGGTTAAAGGAAAAACTGTTAACACTTCTACCAGGTCTACAACACTCAGTTCAGGTTTTGTTAAGTCTGGTTCAATCATCCCCAAGTCAGCTCACTCTAAGACCGTTAACCCAAGGACTGCTAATACTAAGACTGCTAAACATGAAGTGGACGGCGGATTCATTTTTGCTAGGTCTGTTTTTGTCGACCCAATACATATTAACCCTAAGCCTGCCGTTTCTAAGACTGTTTTTTCTGAGCCTGCTCCTTTGCCTGTTCGTGTTTCTGCTGCCAGGGCAGCTCGGGCCCAGCGTACCCCTGCACCCGTACCAGTTCCTCGGGTGAGGGAGTCTGAGGCCCAGCTGGTCCCTGCTCTGGTTTCCAGGCCAGCTGAGGCTCTGTCCGTTTCTGCACCCGTACCAGCTCCTCGGGTGGGAAGGGCAGTTGCCCAGCCGTTGCTGGTGCCTGTCCCGGCTTCCGGGGTGAGGGGGGGCTGTGAACCAGTCCACCCCTGCACCCATGCCGGTCCCCAGGGTGAGGTCAGCCAGGATACAGCCCGTCTCCGCACCCGTACCTACTCCTCGGGTGGGAGTGGCTAGTGTCCAGCAGGTGCCTGCACCCGTTCCTGTTTCTACTGAAGGCTCAGGAGAATTCAGTCCGCAACCAACACCACCATCACTACTGCATGCTTTTCAGTCTATAGCTCAGTCATTAGCTCTGTTAGCAGCCCAGTCAATAGTTCATTTTCCTGTGTTTCCGTTAGCTCAGCCCTTAGCCCACTGTGCAGCTCAGCCAGCTCCCCATTGTTCAGCTCAGTTATTTGCTCAATCACCTGCTCAGCCTTTTGTTCAGCCAGTAGTCTCGGCACCTACTGGTCCTGCCACTGCTTCTGCTGGAGGGCCCGAGGAGCCCGCCCAGCCTCATGCCACGTCAGCTGGGGGGCCCGAGGAGCCCGTCCAGCCTCATGCCACGTCAGCTGGGGGTTCAGGAGAACCGCACCAGCCTCATGCCACGTCAGCTGGGGGTTCAGGAGAACCGCACCAGCCTCAAGCCACGTCAGCTGGAGGGCCCGAGGAGCCCGTCCAGCCTCAAGCCACGTCAGCTGGAGGGCCCGAGGAGCCCGTCCAGCCTCAAGCCACGTCAGCTGGAGGGCCCGAGGAGCCCGTCCAGCCTCAAGCCACGTCAGCTGGAGGGCCCGAGGAGCCCGTCCAGCCTCAAGCCACGTCAGCTGGGGGGCCCAAGGAGCCCGTCCAGCCACCTTCAGATTCTGCTTCTGTTTCGCCTGCTGCAGCTCCAGCCTGTGCTTCGCCTGCTGCAGCTCCAGCCTGTGCTTCGCCTGCTGCAGCTCCAGCCTGTGCTTCGCCTGGTGCGGCTTCGTCAGAGCCTTCGTCTTCGCCTGGTGCGGCTTCGTCAGAGCCTTCGTCTACGCCTGGTCCGGCTTCGTCAGAGTCTTCGTCTTCGCCTGGTCCGGCCTGTGCTACGCCTGGTCCGGCCTGTGCTACGCCTGGTCCGGCCTGGTCAGAGTCTTCATCTACGCCTGGTCCGGCTTCGTCAGAGTCTTCGTCTTCGCCTGGTCCGGCCTGTGCTACGCCTGGTCCGGCCTGTGCTACGCCTGGTCCGGCCTGTGCTACGCCTGGTCCGGCCTGGTCAGAGTCTTCATCTACGCCTGGTCCGGCTTCGTCAGAGTCTTCATCTACGCCTGGTCCGGCCTCGGCCTCGGCCTCTGCTCCTGCTTCTGCCTCGCCTGGTCCGGCCTCTGCTACGCCTGGTCCAGCCTCTGCTTCAGCGTCGCCTGGTCCTACGGCTGTTATGCCGCCGCCCAAGCCTCGCTCTGCACCTGGGAATCTTCGGCCACCTGCTGGACGTCACCGCCGTCGAGGTCAGCCGCCTGAACTGTTTCTACGCCGTTGCCGTCCGCACGGTCGGCCCCCTGAACGGTTTCCACGCCGTTGCCGTCCGCACGGTCGGCCCCCTGAACGGTTTCCATGTCGCCACCATTGCCGTCCGCACGGACGGCCCCCGGAACTGTTCGACCATGGACTTCTGTGCCGTCGGCCTCCGGGCCGGCCCCCTGATCACTTGAACTATGATTTTCTGGACCGTCACCCTCCGGGTCGGCCCCCTGAGGAGTCATGAACTGTTCCCTGCGCTCCTGTGATTTTGATGGACATTTTGGTTTTTTTGGCCTTGTTTCTGGCCCTCCGTCCTGGACCCCCACCGCCCGCCCTTGGTGGGTTGTTTTTGGTTTTGTTTTTCGTGGTTTTGGGCGTCTGGAATCCGCCCTTGAGGGGGGGGCTCTGTCACAGGCTGGGTCTCTGACCCAGCGCTCTGAGTTCATGTTTGTATTTGTCTCATTTTGTTATGTGATTTAGTTTGTGTTATTTCCTATCTGCCTTTAGTTTAGGCAGTTATTGTTCCTGGGTTTTCTATGTTTTGGGGTTTTGTATTTATTCATCACATATTAGGTCTGTTAAGTTGTGTTGTCATGTTTTAGTATTTCCTGTTTTATTCTGACAATGTCATGTGTTCTTTGTTTATTGTATTTAGCTTTCCTCTCCTGGTCCTGTCATTAGGTTTATGTCTGTCAGCTGTTTTCCCCCATGTGTCGCCACTTCCCCTGATCACCTCATGTCTGTATTTAAGCCTTTTGTTTTCTTCATGCCATTGTCAGGTCGTCTGCTCATCCATGTCTCATCTCCAGGTACCCATGTCAGTTCACTATGGTTAAGGTTTTTCATGTTTTGTTATTAGTTCACCCAGTTTAGGTTATTGTTTAGTTTTCACCGATGCCCTATTATTTTGTACCCTCGTTGCTAACCTCAATAAACGGCTTGTTTTGTTAATCCACACCACATTTTGGTCTGCGTTTGAGTCCTCCTCTGCAACACATACGGTCTGCCCCAGTCAGACCGTGACACTCTCATCCTTTAAAAAAAATTTTTTTTTAATCCTTTTTAAGCTAGTGTTGCATGAACCGGTCTTTCTCTAGGCCAAGCAATGCTTACTTGGAAGGCTGAAAAATGCTGCAGGAAATGCTTGAGGCAACACCGGCGCACACACACAGCTGTACACTAACAGACACATGCAACACAAGCGTGTAAAATCAAAATCCCAGCTATCGCCAACTGAACAACTTAAAGGTTAATTTGCAAGTTTATGTCTAATATATGTGAGTTTTTCACAGTAGGGTCTCTGCAGATAGATGCAGCGAAGGAGCGTACTGGGCTGCTAATTTGTCTAATTCTGGCTTTGAACTTTCAACCTCTCATCCACGACCCTGGTTATCCTTGACTTGTCACCCCTCGTGACAAATCTTTTATCAACAGGCACGATTTCATTTGCATCTCATATCTCTGTTAGATAAATGAATAGATTGGTCACTGGTAATCATTTCACTGTCGGTGACTTTTCAGAAAAAGAAAAAAAAGAAAGCGAAAAAAAAGGGCGAGATAATCTTTAAATAAAACTGATAAGCTTAACATTCAGTGCACAGTGCATTTCATTTCCTCCTCTGCAGGGATAGAATATCAAACACAAAACATGAAATGTGTTTTAAATCACTGGAGGACGGTGACATGATTGTTTCCAGCACACACACATGCACACACTGACAGACAGCACTTTCCTTTTCTTTTTCCCCCTCCCTTGTACGTAATCTGCAGAACAATCACACAGAAGCCACACATCACAGTGACAGAGATGCACCTCCTCTCTACCTCTCAGTATCGATCTCCCATCCAATCTAAATGACCCTGTTAACCATTCCCTTAGCCCACCCCGCCTCTTCTCTTTACTACCCCTCACTGCTTTGAGCCCTACTTAGCGGCAGCAGCACTAACCCCCACCACCCCGCCGTGCCCCACCCTACCCGAACTGCCGCCCACCCACTCACACACCCACTCACACACATTCACCACCTTAGTCCTCTTAGTTTAAAATGGCCCGGTGTGAAATAACTCACATCACTACAAGAGGGATGAGGTCATTAGAACATGTGACGCCCTCTTGAAACAGCAAGCATGATTGAAAAATCAATTTTGATGCCTGTTTTATTTTTTTTTCTTCCTCTCTCTTCCTCCTCCTTCTCCTCTGTGCTCACCTCTCATGCCGTCTGTGTTTGCATTTACTCTTACCAAAGCTCCCCGGTAACGCGTTTCCACCACTGAAACGCCAAATCAAAAGACATAAAACTATTACAGCAACGCTCCTTGTACTTCAAATAGCCTTTATCTTTGTCTACCTCTCGCAGCTTTTCATGCTGCTGCTCTGATTTTTGGTGGGGTGGGGGTGAGGGGGGGGTTGTTTGAACATGTGGGAAGAATACATTTTAACCGAGGAAGTAGTTGAGGGTGGGCTCCGGAGTACAAACTAGGCTGTCACACTCAAATGATAATGATGCTGTGCTAATATGTTATCATATACATAACATCACCCCCCCCCCCCCCCCCCCCCCCCCCACACACACACACACACACACACACACACACACAACTTCCCCCCTCCACTCCTCTCTCTTGGTAATATTTCAATCTAGCTCATTACTCCGAGCCTCTCGATATGACTGCAGTCTTTTGGGAGTGCAGTGGTGGCTTTGAGTGATTTCTGAGTTTTTTGATCTTTTTAGCGGATCGCTTCAGGTTAGCTCTTCCGCTCACCTCACATCTCCTATCCATTAAACCCGAGTCATTTTGAAGCATGTTCTTATTAAACAGCTCCTGTGTTCTTTTTGGTTGAATATTTTCACGTTGGAAACCCAAGGACAGGGCCTGCCCACGGCGAGGGAGAGAGAGAGAGACAGAGAGCGAATGAGAGAGAGAGAGAGAGCGGGTGAGAGACGTCAGTGTTTTTTTCTTTTTTCTTTACCAGCCGTCAACCTTGTTGGGTTCAGTGTAACTTTCATTAGAGAAGGAGATTTAGTGCACTTGAAAAGACAGATGAAAGAGTTAGAGGCTAATTATCAGGAAATTGAAAAAAGATAGATGTACTGCAGCGACTACAATTAGTGAAGCACAGAATATCAAAGACTTATCAAGAGCAAGTGAAAAGGCTGCCTTGAAGAGCGAGCACAATTAAGGCATCTGCAGCCCATGTGAAATGAGAGAGAAGAGGAGGAATAAAAATATGCCGGCTTGAATAGAAGTCCTTTTTTTTTTAACATTACAGGGATAGAGGGGGCTTTAGCGAGCCAGCAGATGACACTAAATCACACTGTTTGATGAGCTTCACTCGCTGTGGCAGAGTTCTCCCACTTCTCTTGCTCGCTTGCCCTTCTCCCATCCTCACTTCCCCTTTTCTTCTTTACATTCATGATGCCTTTTACACCCTGCTCCTTCCCCCTCGTGGCCCTACCCGTACCCCCCCCCCCCCCCCCCCCCCACACACACACACACACACACACACTCAATGGTGGAGATGGGGGCAATGTGTTGCCTCTGCTCTGACGGGACTCTCTTGCATGCTTCATTGCCTCACAAATTTGCACTGATCGACAGTCGCAGGTCACACATGCTCACAAATAGGTCATTTTGGGGCTGTGTGTGTGTGTGTGTGTGTTGGAGGATGTACAGGTGCGCAGTGATACCGCCATCGCAAATCTTCAAATCAGTTCGTTCTTTTTTTCTTCTTTCTTTAAAGAGGAACAGGAGTAATTTGAGGATGTTGTCCGAAAGTTTGGAAAGCGAGTAAAGCTAAACCGAATGAAGACAGCGGCGTTAGAGGCAAACCCAACACATTAATGACCAATTTAAGAACCATTTGTTTAACTTTTTTTTTTCGAAGCAAACGATTAAATGAAAAATTTCAGTCATTTTCTCCTTACATGCATCTCCAACATGAGATAAAGGTGATCAGCATGCTCACTGTTCATTCATTGTTCAGTGGTGGCGTAACGTAGGTGGTTTTATAAGTCACGTTACAGCCATGTGTTTTGACCGTGAGCTACGTGAACTCTACGCCACTTTAAAGGCTAATTGTTTAACCCAGCTATTCTAAATTTGGAAGCTCGTTTTTTTCCAACGCTTTTCCTCCAGGAAGCGGTGTTCTCATTCGGGTAAAAAACTCCCAGGTGACTGAAGAAAGCAAAAACAGTAGTGTTTCGCCATTAGGGGCATCTCTCTTTGCAGCCTGGCCATGATTGTGACTCCTCAATATGTGAGAGATGCTTCGGGGGTCTGTGCTCTTTCCAGACAGGCTTTTACATAAACTGCATGGCAGAGGCCTCGCCAAATCTACCATCTGTTGGATCTCTCTCTCCTTCTCTCTCCCCCCCTCTTCTTCCCATCTTTTCTCCCTCCCTTTTCTCTTGTCTGTCGTTTCTTTTTTTCCCTCTCTACTCTATTACAAATACGACACAAAAAACCCACAGCCATTCTCACACTGTTTACAAAACAAGAGCTTTTTGCTGGTTAGAACAGAGAGCTCAGTTAAGGCAAGTCGTCACTTTTTTTCTTTTTTTCCTTTTTTTTTCTTACCGAGCATTTGTTACCAGAGATCTTTAGGGATACTGCAGTCTTTAGTCAGAGGACCTGCTTTTTTTGCCATTAGTAGAATGATATAAAACATGACAAAACAGCGTCTCTGTGAAGCCGGGTGTTAGACGGGTCTATTCTCTCCGGGACTGATATGTAGGGCAAGAGAGGAACAGCAGGAGGAGGGGGGGGGGGGGGGGGGGAGTGGGGGGGATGGGCCTGATCCGAGAGCTAGGGGGCGCACTAGCACATGCACGCTGCACTGTGGCTCAAACACAAAAAAGTGATGGCCCTGTTGGCATTTATCTCTATAAGAGTAACAGTGACAGAGCAATGTGTTTTGTTAAATGTACAGTCTTTGAGTTTTTCTATGCAGATTGGAAGCAAAAAAACAAAAATCAAAGTTCTGCAGATTTGCAAGGCACATATCAAAACCACAGCGTGTGTTTTTATGTGCATAAGTGAGAGCACACTCTCTGTCTCACATTCACACTCGCGCATACTGAGAGATGAGATGAGATATTGGGAGGTGGTGGTGTCTCTTTGACTGTTGCGCCTGAGGCTCTAGCACATGGGATGGGGGGTAAAACAAATGCTAATGTCTCTCAGCCAACTAGCACACATGTCTAGCAAAGTGGAGAGAGAGGGGTACGTAGATAGACAGAGAGAGAGATTGGCATCTGTCTGTTAGCGCCGAGATCTGCAGTACAGTCGAGTGTTTTACACGCTTATTGTTTCGTTTGCCTTACAAGGCCCCCAAAAACTGAAGTGCCAGGAAATTAATTACTCTCTTTGGGAAATTTCTCTTCCTGTTGAACACTTTGAATTGTATCAATTGCGAGAACATGAAAGGAAGAAAAAAAAGCGTGCTCGAAATATTGGCAGATATTTGCTAGATGAAAAATTTGGTACACTTTAAGGGCTGAATGAGGAGACAAATATGTCCTCTAGCAGCTGCCATTGTTTTTTACTCTGAGAGAGTCAGATCAAAAAAAAAAGAAAAGAAAAGGAAAAAAATAAAAGATCAGTAAATATCAGTGAATGACAGCGCAATCCTTTAGCTGAAAAAGAGGATTTAAATTGGGATTTATTTTTAAGGGTTAGCATCTGCAAATGCCTTTGCATGCATGCATTCATGCACACATTAATGTCTTCTGTGTGCGTGTGATTGTGTGCGTGTGTGTGTCGACAAACCAGAGCCACTATCTGCTGTCGCCTCATTCATTCCCGCCACCTGATCTCCATCTGAATTGACAGCTGTAATGCTGACTCTTTTCATCCGTGCTACAGTTGAAAACAGCCAATAACAGCGCGCACAGCACTGCAGCGCGCTGATGGCGTCCATGTGTGTGTGTTTGTGTCATTCACTCATCACAGACAGTGTTACAAGTCGCCCTGTATTTTTAACTCATCTCCAACAGAACTGTAATCTTGCCCATTGAACCTTCAAATTGTTGGATGTTACCTCAAAGGGAATTGGAGAAGAAAAACATTACCCATTGCTTATCGTCACCTCTCTTACCTCTTGTCAAACCTGTGTTTGCTTCTCTGCCAACCTTTTATTCTACCTGCTACTTTCTCCTGATTATTTTTTTTCCGCCTGTCTTTTTCTGAATGGGCGCACCCCTCTCGTTCAATTCGAAGGCTTTATTGGAATCCGTGTGCAATATTGGCAAAACAGAATGTCGGTTTTTACACTCTGTCGAGCATGTTTATGCACTGAGATCACAATGGAATATTTAATCATTTAATTTGAGGGCCACCGTTAAGATTATCTAGAACAATGTGGAAGGAGCAGCAAGACGGAGACGCCGCTGAACGTTTTCCCCCATTTATGTTACACGGCGTCAACGCCTGCTCCGTGTCTTTTCCCTTACGCTTCACCTCACGCTGCCTCCGTCTCCTTGTGTCTCTCTGTTTTGTTTTCTGTCTCTCTCCTCACGTCTCTCATCCGATCCTCCAGTTGCAGGATTACAGGGCTGAGGGTCGGAGTCGGTGTGCGCTGGACTAAGGGGCAGAGATTAGCTTCTAAAGTTCCTACCCGGCTCAGTTCATAACAGGAGGTCGCATGTGTGCGTGCGCGTGTGTGTGTGTTCTGTGGGTCAGGGGAGCAGACGTTGGTTGAATGAAGCAGATTAGCTAGCGTGTGAGACCGAGCTGCAACTCTCTAAGTAGACCCCTCAGTCTCCAAAATCTATCCCACCCTGTCATAGAAGAATGGTACAGTCCTCTGTGTGTGTGTGTGTGTGTTGTGCATGAGTGTGTGTGTGTGTGAGAGAGTCTTTTTCTTTTTTATTTGCTGTGCCCTGTCAGGCTTTTGATAGTGTCTGGCCCAGTAGGAATGCTAACTCACAGAGCTAGTGCTTGTCACAGATTCTACTCTCAACACACACATACACAAAGGTACACACGCACACATTTTGCTTGTCAAGGCTTCTCCACACCAGGCTGGTAATTAAACTCCCACTGATTTATTGAGTGACACCAACAAATCCCAACCCAGCTTTTTTTTATGACAACCATACCTCCTCGGGCAACAATCACCATCTTTTTTATTCTCTCTCTCTCTTGCTGTATATATAAATGTTGTCTTTGAACGAGGTTTGGGGGCAGGGAAATACTTCAACCATCTTTTTTTTAAAGACACATAAATTACATCAGTTCATGTTCACATGAAAAGAAAAGATCTATAAACTTAGACTATTTGTAGCATGCTTTGGTGTCTTTTTTCTCTTTCCTCTTTCTTTTTTTTTTTGCTTTTACCCCCCAAGCCTCAAGTCACAAGATTGAAATGTGCATGTCTATGTTATAAATGAAGTCTTTCATAATGCTTGGCGAGCCCAAGAACACATAGTATAAACTATAATTAGCCATTCCCTGTGACAGGAAGCCTTCTAGGTGTCTCTCGCTGTCCACTCATGATGACACTGCTTCACTTTTGTAATCACAACACAGCGTCTGATTGACAGCTATCTCACAGGGCACTAAATGCCAATGGACGTCAGAAACTTTGCCTTCTCTATCTGATTCCATCCCCCCAAAGCGAGGTTCTCATCGCCAAACCACAAGCAAAACCATTGTTTGTCGACAAGCGCTATCATTTACCCTCTCTGAGTCAGGGAACATTAGCAGGAGTACGGGGAGATGAGGGACTGTTGGTGTATCTGATTCCTCGGCAGGGGCTCTGAGATGATGCTTAGGTGGGTGGACTGGTGGGATATGAGCCTCAGATCCTTGGCAGCTGCCAATCAAGCAGCTCTCTGAAGTACAATCAATGTCATCAGGCTCCTAGTCAACCTGATCCACATCAGAAGAAAGCGTGTCTCTGTGCATTTGGAGAAGAACAGGAGATTTCCATCAGGAAACGTGAACTAGAAGTCAATCAAACAACTCTTCTGTTGTATCTTTTATCTGATTCGCTCCTATCACTATAAAAGTGCAACAACAAATGTTTTGTGCAAAGTTTTTTATTTATTTTTTTCGTTTTGTCACGGCAACGTTGGCTGGCAGATAGGTAGGCGGGTGGGCGGGGCTGCAGGCTCCCAGACTGCGGGACTAAAGGTGTGTCACGGAGGTGGTGGAAGAGACGGGGTGGCAGCGGATTTGCGCTGACAGCTCGACACACCGAGGGTTGCTGGTTCCCCCATGACAGAAAGAACAGCATACTAAATGCCTACCTGAGGTGCCACAGATGGAGAAGTCAAAGACAGAGGAATCTTTACAAGGCATTTTGGAAGGCGCCATTAATATTTCATCAAAACTGCGTTTACACGCGCAAACAAACAAAAAAGAAAGTGTGTTGCCTTAATCCACCCTGCAGTCTCTCACTCACTCACACACAGACACACACACACACACACTGATGCTCTGTTCTATACTTCTGATCCCCCCCTTTGCTCACTCTTCTTTTCTCTTTATTGCTTCACCCACAAGCCCGAGCCCAACATAATATTTTGTTCTTTAGTTTTTTTTTTGTTTTACTCACTGCTGCAGCAAGTAGGTTAAACCATGTTTAGGGATGCCATGCTAAGCAGTTAGATACAGCCTGTTGTTTGCTATAGTCAAATTTACAGTCTTAAAATTCCACCTCAGGAAGTCTGTGCGTGACTACTTTAGTGTCAGCATTAACACAGTTTACACATTATCCTTAAACCTACAGTATAGATAGAGTATAAAGGAGCAGATGACTACCTGTAATGTAAAACGTATACGTTCTATCTCTGCAATTATTTTTCTTGTAATAGTTTTTTTTTCTCTAACAGAAGACTTAATATTGAAGCTAACTGTGTGCATACTGCCTTTGCATATAAATAGATGAAATAATTATTGCATAACTGTCATGCAACTCTCACAAACTTCATACCTGGAGTATAGTTGGTCTTCATTAAAATCATATAAAAGATAGTATTATTATATTAACAAATGCTGTACATCTTTGCCACAGCTGGTTTGTATGTACAACGGAAAACCAAATTTCACTGATCTCCCACAGGTTGGGAATTTATCCATGGCGATGGTGGTGCGTGGTGTAAATTGTGACCAATGAGTATGCAGACGATGTAACCAAAGTTGTATCTTTGATTTAAAGAGGGAAACTCCAAACCTTTCAATAGACTATTGATAGATGCTACAATTTACCAGTGTTCCCTTATTTGAACTCTTTTCCCCATGAAAGCTGACTGGGAGTAGCCTTTGAAGATCTTTTCTGACCTGAGAAGTGGTCTCTGCCTATGCGGCTACCCTCAGAAACTCTTTTAATGGTCATCAAACTACATTTTTGGGGAATACAAACTTGTGTTTATTGGGATGGCCCCAGTGTTGCACTCCAGCTGGAACTCGCTTCAAATGTTTGTAATTCCCACCACCAACTGATAAAGTGATATCCTAGAATCCGTTTGAAGATGCAGTTGTAAAAATTATATTTCCCCACAATCAATAATGTATTTTTTTTAAATCACAAAGCCTTTACACAAATTACAAAGACTTTAAATACATTTGTGTAAAATGACTGTGGTTAAAATTGCCATAGAAAAACTTTTATTGCCATGCAGTTCAAATCTGGTTTCTTCATAAAAATCCAATCTATTGACATAATCTCAAAATCAGAGGGATAGTCAATCAGCCCTTTTAAAAACCCTGCTGCTACTGCATTAGCTGCAGAACATAAATAAATTTTTCATCTCTGATCCCAGTGTGCTTCACTAATGGATTGTGTGGGACTCTTGGATTGTTGGCCAATGTGATCTGAAGCCTCAAAGGTATTTATGGAAGCTGTCAGTGACCTGAGAAATCAAGATAGCAGCAGGGTGGCGCTGCTTTGGCATGCTAACTAAAGCATGGACTGTTTAGATTAGAGATTTTGAGAAGGCTGGAAATCTGGATTGCATGTTCACTCACAGTAAAATCTTGTGTAAATATTGCAATGGTGTGAGAAACAATCAGTCCGATCCACTTAATCCAAACACACGACAGCCTGACCTGACTTTATGTGCGCAGAGTAACAGGCGCCCCTTGTACGTACAGTGAAGGAAAAATATTAATTTGCAGAACACAGAAAGTTAAAGGCGCATAAAGAATAATGTCAATACGCTCACACTCTCTCTCCTACACTCGCAGTCACACATGGCACAGTGGTAGATCAACATGTGACGGTGAGAGATAGCAGCAGCTTGCCGTCTTTGCCGGGAGCAGCCATTAAATAAACATGTCAAGTTGTGTGCGTTTTAATGATGATCAGCCGAGCCTGGTTTCCCTGTGAAGCGCCAGCCAAAAAGGATAGACACAGTGCAACTCCCCAGACCTCCTCTCCCTCTCTCTCTCTGTTTCTGCCTCTCATCGACACTTCCTTCACTTTGACAGAGATGGAAAGAAAGAGAGAACAAGAGGCAGGCCCGTTTGAATCAGGTTTGGGGGTGAGGGAGGTTGTTTGTATGATGATTTTTCATTTGAAAAGAAAGAAAAACATCAGTCAAGTGCAAGCTTTTGTGAGGCTTTAACACAGCTCTATCCCCGGTAGTGTGTGTGTTAGTTAGTTCTGAGTGCTATGTGTTTGACATGAGAGTGAATAACGGGCCGGCTGGTAAACGCTCTGTTTGTGTGTTTACGGCATTGCACGCCCTTAGGTGCGGCGTCTCTTGCTCTCCCCCCCTTCTTTCTCTCTCTCGCTCTCTCTCGCTTACTTCCGTCTCCGCTTTGAAGAGCAGGGGCTCGGCGTCGGATTAAAGTTTGTTTGTTTTACGTTTAGCGAGCGAGAGCTGCCATTTCTCTCCTCCTTTCTCCCCGTCTTCTCCCACTCGCCTCGTGAGTGCTCGCGCTCTCTCGCACACACGCACGGTAAATCTCACAAACACTCTCGTGCGCATACACCTCACATCAGAAGTAGTGTGGAGTGCTGAGGCTGCATATGTAAATGCTGAGAGATTGTCAAGTGTCTGGGTGTGCATACATCAGGGTAATCAAGCCAGTGCTGATGGGGAGAGCTCGCTCCAGGAGCAGATCCGCAGTACTGGCAGTCACACAGCCGTCACTGAACTGCTGCCAATAATGGGTTTGAGAGGTGCTGGAGGAGGGGGTAGAGAGCATGTGTGTGTTTGCATGTGCATTTGCTCGCACACAAACATGCCCATCTGCAAGTTGCCATCTATTTTGTATGGCATGTGTGCATGCATGTATGTTAATGTGACACCTCTATGACAGAAAAGCTGATTGAGAGTGTGAAGGTGAAGCCAATCTGCCCGCAGTAGCATCGGAGTTGCAGTTGGAGTGCTGCTGAGTTACAATCTGATAGAAAAAAAATGCCTGTAGATAAACTGGCCTACCGTCACCTTCCTCTGCAAAGCTACTGTGTCCAATGGAATAATAACCTTTTAAGTCCCATCCAAACTCATCCCCCCATACTCTGCTGTTTTTGTATCTGCCACACCAGTCAAAGCCCAGGGATGAAACAGTATCTGACTATCAAACAGCCAGTTTATCCAATTCCATCCGGTCTTATCCTATTAAAAGTCCCCTACTTTTTTGTTCCATAGTTTCGATTTGAATAGTTCTTGTAAAAACGGTAAATTGAATGCAGCAGTGTACCTTTGATATGAGGAAAATCAAAGGCAATCCCATTGATGATGAACTAAAAGGTAACAAAAGATTAGACACAACCATGGACTATCTATATAAGATGCTAAGTCACTAATCCAATGTTTAGTGAAATTCCATTTCTAAGTCTGGAGTTGGCATCTTGGAGTTCTGAAACGGGATTTTACAAGTGAGGGTTTGAACTGACTGGTAAACCGAAATACACATATGACTTGTCAATCCCATTGTTTTACTGTGTATTTTACTCCAATTAAGCCTGAAGTTTACAAAATGACCATTGTGTTACTAGAACTATGAGCCTTCCCTCCCTGGCCATGATAAAGAAAGACTGTTTAAGGCACTTTTTCAGTGGCTTTGGACCCATGGGCTTTGTGTATCTTTTAAAGTCTATGAGCTTGGCGTTTGAGAATAACATCACAATGACGCACAGATGTTACTGTAAGTTGGCATGGGTGTCTAAAGAGCTCCCTGAATCGGAGCATGGCACTGTTGCAACAACTCTGCTTATGAAATTACTTTCCTCCTTGATGTTCCATAATGGGTATTATTGCAAAGTGGAGGCGTTTAACACCACGGCAATTCCGATATTGACAGATTGTCAGACCATGTAACGTTATAGAGCTGGGTTCACGTGTTCTGAGACTCATACTGCGTAAAAGTCGCCAAAGCTCTGCTGACTCAATAACTGCAAAGTTCCAAACCTCCTCCTCTTTGTGCCCACAGCTCCATGGCATCGGTTTCCATGGCCAATCAGCTCCTATAGGCGTCATGTGTAGGTGGCCCATCACCTTTGCCAATATAGTCGATGTGCTGATGAAGTAATATATAGACAGTAGTCAAACTGGGCACAGATTTTTTTTCATATAATCTTGAGCAATTACGTAGATTAGCCATATCATATAATATAAGATCATGATACAGTATATTTTACATGTAAAATCATTATTCTTTAAGAAATTAGTGCAATTTTTCGCCCAAGATAGCAGTGAAGAACAAGAATAAAGGCTTGTTAGAGGTTGTCACTACCCACTTATCAACACAAAAACACCCCAAAGTGGCTGCTGCATATCTTACCATCATCTATAGTAACCCATTACCATATTTTCAACTGTATACCAGAGCACAGATCATACTATACACTGTCTTGTCCTTTATCTGCTATGTTATTCATGCTTAGCCTTACAATGCTATTTTAGTCAGCAGTATCCTTTATCTCATCCAAGTCTTTCACGCCCTACTCGCTTATTATATCCTACACTAGTCTGTTCCCTGGCCTGGCAAGAGCACTGGCACGTCTGATCAACTAAACAGATCCCCCAGCAGGCCTCGCTCTTCCCTGTGGAGAGCCCGGGATTGGGAGGAATGTTAACATTGCATTACAGTATGTCGCCACGTACACAATGTCCTCAATGAACGACACGGCTTTATCTGTCTCTCCCGGGATCTGGGCCGTGCCTCCTTCTCCTCTCTGCCGCTCTATTCATATGATATTCTCACTGTCCCTTCCTCCCACCTCCCCCTTTCTTTCTCTGCACACATGTGCGATAGACAGAATATCAGGATTACAGTATGAGCTGACATGGTGACACGGTGTTAATCGTCAGAGTCGTGTTTGTTTCCGCCCAGAAACTGTCACCCTCTAATAACGAACCCCCCAAACCAAACACAATTGGCGCCGGAATGGCAGGAGTGGCACAATAGGCACAAAACCCAGCAATCTTGTCAACATATACAAATGGAAGGCAAGGAAGGAAGCCGCACGCATCCCCTTTTCTCTTGTTGTCATAGAACACACATGCGAACCTTTCATGTCTTCTTCCTGCGTCGTGTCAGCAGAGGTCTGCAATTAATTTGTGTAATTGCCTCTCACACACACACTCACACACACCCTCATATCCATCCTAACTCCACCTCCAAGCCATTCTTTCAACCTCCAAGCAAAGTCCTCTCGTTTTCATGCCACTAAAGACACACACATTCACAAAAACCAAACATGTTTTGTTCAGGACTCTGATCGGGCGCCGACATCAACAGAAACACAGAATTTATGATATCTCAGTGGTCAGTGTTGTGTTTTTTGTTTTTTTCTTCTTAAGGTTGTCCACTGGGTTATGAAGAATTTAAAGGCTTACATACCCTGCACCATGGAAGATGAATTGACTTATTTCTTGTGTGATATTTGAAAATCTTACTAAACCATTTTTTTTAAGAAAACTACATCACAGCAGAAAAAGTACTAGGGAGCTATAATCTGTATAGAACATTGATAAAGTTTCTTTGCAAAAGTCAATTGTTTTCAACTTTTGTAATTTCGAACATTTGAAAAAGTCTCGCTGTTATGCTGAACTGTGCTCAGCCGGTGAACTTTTGTTTTCTGTTGGGCCATGAGGTTTCAACTATACACTCAAAGACAGAGATGCTAAAGATTCCCCCTCCACACACGCTAGCATTGCACATTTGCTTTTATATTATTTAAATAACTGAAGGTAATATAATCTTCTACTTCTACTGGCTTTGTATCAAAAAATGAAATTCCAGTATTGGTAAAACAATATATCGCTTCAGTGTTTGTGTGTTTGTGTGTGCGCCTGTATTTGTGCTTTAATAGCAGCGCTCCCGTGCTGCCACGGGGAAAGTATGTGTAGAGCGGCAGCTGCAAAAAAGGGCCCTCCCAAACCTAGGCTGACGTGAAGTGACAGCTCTGTATATCTCTCACTGCCACTGACAGCTGACAGATGGATAGCACTCATACACCGCAGGAAAAAAAAGACAGGGAGAGAGCGCGGGGGAGTGCGAGGAGTGGAGGGATGGAGAGAGAGAAAGAAAGAGAGAGGGAGAGAAAGAGAAAGCCCCCAGGATGATTCGCCAGCATTGCTCTCTGTTCAGAGGGACCGGCGTTTGATTGAGTGCTACAGAGAATAATAAACCCTCCACTACCCGGTGCAGTGCCAGGCTTTCTCTCCCTCCTTATCTCCCACTTTCCCCTCCCTTTCTCTCTAACCCCTCTCCTCCCTTAATTCTCTCCTTCTCTCTCCAACCCTTTTATTGTCGCCCCTCCTTTGGAGCTCTGCTCTTGCTCCTTTATGCTATGCCTCCTATTCCCCAGGCCCATCTTCCACACCTCGTGGTCTATCTTTATGTTTTTCTCTCTCTCTGCTCTCCCTTTCAGTCATCTGCTATCTGCCTCTATCTGCTTTCCCGGTGTATTTGTCTCTCTGTATCTGAGGTGTGAGAGACAGGGGTAAGAGGTCTCTGTCAAACAAACCAACAGTACTCACTCACAGCTATTCCCCTGTGTATCTGACAGTGTATCTGGATCTGTGCTGTGCTCTCTGTTTCCACCACTAAAGATACAGCGAGCATACATGCACACGCACTCACAAACACGCGGCAGCTTTCACCACAGCAGGGAACATGTGATCGGCAAAGCGAGCAAAAGTATTATGTTAAAAGCAAGTAAACATTCATTTTGCTTGGCTATATGAGGATGAATAAACCCTTATGCAATTGAATTACCTAATCTGAACAACATAACTTTGTTCTTGACCATGAATGTATGTAACACTAGAACTAACATTGGGAAAGAGTAACCAACGTCAAAGTGCCAAAATTCAAAACATTCTCAAAATACAAAGATTTTTAGAAAGTTGTTTTATGATGCAACAGGTAACTTTTGTTTTCTCAAGGCAAGCTTCTTTACAGTTGGTTAAACAATGACACGTGCACACGAAGTGCAGACTTTTACAAAAGGCTTCTACAAAAACTTTGCATTAACTCTTCAGCAATTATAACCATGTTTTACACACAGTCCCCCATTTTCACAGGTCCCAAATTAACTGGATAAGTGACTGACAAGCAGGTTCATGGCCAGACCTGTTCCTTTGTTTTTTCTTGATGAATTAAGTAGACATAATGCTTGGATTTGATTCAAGATGTTGAATTTGTTTTTGAATCATAATTGTAAAAACAGAGTCCAATCTGAAAACATCTACAAGGGAAAATCTTTGGACAGATGAAACCAAGACTTACTTGCATCAGAATGATGGGAAGATAAAAGTATGGACAAGGAAAGAAACATGAAAGCTGTAACCACGAAGGGGCGGTTCAGGGTCACCTGATCCTATAAGCTTTGTCAAAAAAGAAAGTTTTGAGCCTCATTTTAAAAGAAGGGAGAATGTCTGTCTCCCAAATCCAAACTGGGAGCTGGTTCCACAGAAGAAGGGCCTGAAAGCTTTGGCTTCCATTCTACTTTTAAGGACCAAAGGAAGAGTAAAGTGCTCTACCACAGTGATACGGTACTATGAGGTCTTTAAGATACGGTGAGGCCTGATTAGTCAAGACCTTTTGTGTGCAGAGAAGGATTTTAAATTCAGTTCTGGATTTAGCAGGTAACCGGTGAAGAGCTTCTCGGGGTACACTTAGAACTGTGCAATCATACTGAATTACTGTAAACCAGCCTAGAAGTAATAAATGCATGACGAGGTATTTCAGCATAAATGCAAAAGCTATTTTAAATAAGTGCAGTTTGCAGTTTTCCTCCTGTTGCCTGTCTTAAATGACAATAATGATGTACACAGTGTGTGTTATCAGTACACTATAATGATTTAATACTGACACATAAAGTCAATTTCAACAGCAAGCGCATTATTGAAGAGTACACAGTGCAAATTAAAGTATGAAAGGATGATGCAGTTCACTTATCCAGTAACAATGAAGAAATTATTTAGTGTGTACAACTCTCTGAATGTGTCTACTTGCTAATGAGGGCACACGAACACACTTGAATGAACTTGAATTACTAAACTTATGTGAGATTATACTAACTTACATTAATAATTGGAAGGTCTAATGAGCCAGTAGTCTAGACCTGAAACTCGAGTCATAATTTGGAACAGTAAAACTTGAACAGCAAAGTCCTGCTAAGAAAAATCTAACTTTTTTGTGGTATTCAAACAATGCGTTCTTATGTGGCTCACAATAGCCTTACATCTATGGATGGAGGTCTGGCACAAATCAGCTGCTCTTTGCAAGCCCCCCCTGAATGCCTGCCCTGTCGTCCTCTTCTGTGCTGCTTTTATTTGGGAGTGTGAAGGAGAGGATTAGCAGTGGCTTGTGGAAAGGAAAAAGGATGCGATGGAGGGAGGAAGAGATAGAAGGGTAGAGGGTCACGCTGAAGAATTAAAGGTGTGTATTCTATTTGCTTTTTTGCTGTTGTCTCCGCTCCAGAGACATAAAATGGACACTGCTGTCTGTCGGTGCCCATCTGAATGTCGCTGTTCATCTGCCCTCTGCCTCGTTCTCGCTGCACACATGCAGATGCACACACACACACACACACACACACACACACACGTACGTATGTTCAGTTCCGCTCTATTTTCCATCTCCTCCATGAGGGTTAATCTGTGGATGTGTTCCAGTGCCCTCCTTCTCTTTTTCTCCATCTCTTCACCCCCACCTCCTCCTTTTCTTTTCCCCTCTCATCCCTCCATCCCCTGGGTCTGTAGACGGCCTGTTTCCCCTGCATCCCAACATTGAAGGGAGAAGCTAAGAGGCTGTCTGGCTGCTTGGTTGGCTGGCTGGCATGGAATTGAAAGATGTTTACTAAATAGCCCCCATGTCCCTGCGCCTGGCATTTAGTAGTCAAGACTCTGCTTGCCTGTTACAGAAAAATATGAAGAGAAAATGACTCACAGTTCACCCCCAGTGACACGCAGCTTGCTTTCTGCACCTTATGTAGTGTTCACAGTTTTCATTTTTAATTGTATTTTCTGCTTTTGTGTTTACGTTTTAATAAGTCCTATTAATTAGCGCTCAGTCTCAAAAGCATGTTTTCGTACTCGTGTTTTTTTAATCTTGGGAACTACTCGAGCATCATTTTCACTTCCTGCGACACCAAATCACACCAATGCAACTCTGAGAAAAAAAAACAGCACCTCCTAGTTGCTAAGGAAGTGCAGTGTGCACCGCCGGTATCAGACTTAGGATTTCTGAAGGATGTGATCTTAGCGAATGCAATATTAATAACTTTTAGAGGGACCAATTTTTGCAGCAAGTGGGGCACACAAGCTTTCATTTAATATGTGTGTGTGTGTGTGTGTGTGTGTGTGTGTGTGTGTGTGTGTGTGTGTGTGTGTGTGTGTGTGTGTGTGTGTTTGTATAGGTGTATCTGTATTTCACACATGTGTAAAAACACACACACAGACATCCAACCTTAGACTCCCCCCATCTTCCTGGCTGCGAGAGGGACAAACCAGGCTCATCATAAATCAAAATGATAAATCCTGATCATAAGTCAGTCAGGCTGGTGTCAGAGCCAGCAGGCGAAGACATGCCCTCGAACGACAGGGACACCGGTGACACCCATCACCTTCACATGTCACCCAGCTAAGACACATACACACATACACGTGCACACTCTGCCCACTACCACTTTGCTCTCCTGTCCTTCAAATATCCCGCCAAGGACGCATTCACTCAGGTCCACATACTCATCCAAAATAGAGCTATCTGTTACTAAACCAGCACCAGACATAAAGCAATGACTGCATTCACTCCTTTTCAGGACAATTTCAGCAAAGTGAGACAGAAATGGCCTCGACTATTAGCCTGGGCCGACCCTCATTAACTGATCACCATTGATTCCTCCTAACGGGCTGTTTACCTAATTAAAAGCAGGAACCTTACATTGCGTTACCTAAATAAATGTCTATTAAAATATCACTTTACCATGTGCAGGCAGAGGCGGTGAGGTAGACTTTATTTCTCTGCACTGTGCTGCCAGGCTTTGTAGGAAGACACAGAGTTAAATCACACTCTGAAAGGTGAGTGTTTGACAGACCTGGTCCTTGTGTCGCTTGTCACGCACATTTGATATTTTGATAGCTTCCCGTCTCTTCCCATTAGCCCCTGGGGTCCCAAAACCATTTTAGATGTTTATCGGGAAAGCGCTGGGGGTTAATTTTGTGTCTCGTCAGAAGTGCCGACACAGAACGGTATCACACTGTAACCCATCGCGGCAAAATCACAGCAATCGGACGGGCTTATCAGGGAGAGTTGTGTTACACTGACTGACACATGACAATGACCCTGGTGACTCTCTGTGGGCTGATAGCATCTGGGTTTTCTTTTCACTACTATCCCGCTCTTTTCCTCCTGCTCACTCCACCCCCCCCAATCTTTCTCTCTCTGACTGCAGGCAATGGAGAAATTGGGACTTTGTCTCTGGGGAAGTGGAAAGAGTAGGAGGGAGAGTGCATGGTGTCTTTGAAGGAGTGTACTGCTCACGCACATGCACAGATAGCATGCACGAAACAAACCCCTGTAAGCGCTGTGCGTGCGTACGCGCATAAGGCAGCTCCGATTGAGCCGAGGGTGTGTGCACGCGTGATAATATGCATGCCTATCTCCGGCCATCCAGTTTTATCAGTGACAAAAAGGTATCGGTTTCACTGTTTGGTGTGGAACAGCATGAAGCCACAGGGCATGCCTGCTCAATAATCTGCTACACGTACACAAACACTCACATACGCATACATGCATGCATGCACACACAGGTTCACGAATGCAAACCAACCCAGCATGCTGGACACGCACGGGTGGTACATATAGAGGTGTACATGCACATGTGTGGTGCATGCAAAAGCACACAACATAGAGATTCAAAACACACACACATACACAAAGTGCATTCTGGCTGTCCATCAACACTCCCTGTCATTTTCACTCACCCCCCCCAGTGACATGGCCGAGTCCCTTTTTTCTTCCCCTCAGCTTTAATCCTCCATTTACTTTCAGCTGCTGGTACTGAGGTAGAGTTTATCTTCACTCATACACACGCGGTGTGGCTTGAATTAGTCTATATTTATGTGACTGACTTCATTCGCAATTGAGTGATGATACAAGTATTTTTTATTTTTTGGGGGAACGCATAAATCAAGCATGGTGGCACGATTTTAAGATATTTCTTTGACAACCATAAAGCAACAAGGGCTGGATTATATTTTGAGGTTTTTTAAATTTATTTATTTCTATTTTTCTTTGTAGAAAAACAAAAAAAGAAACTACTGTTTTATGACACTAGGGGTGACTGCTTTGTGGCGCAAATCAGACGATTCAGATGATTCAAAAAAACAAGAATAATTTCTGACATTGGCATTAATGAGATCAGTGGTTCCCACCCTGCAATAAATGAATGGGATGGCAATGTCGTTCAAGCGGAAAGAAAGAAAATAAAGGTATAAAAAATCTTTTTGAGTTATTTCTTCTTCCAGTTGTGTGAAGATGTGATTATTTTCAAATCTTCTGAGGTCTATAAATCATTCAGGTATATCTGAATATCTCAGTAGGAAAACCCTCTTTGTTTGATTAGTTCACCACAGAACACACAAAGCTGGGGAGCTTGTTTTTTAGGTAATGGATCCGATCATTACGCCCAGCTGATCGGGTCCAAACATCTACAAAGCAGAAAAACCTGTGGTGTCATTCAGGTCTGAGGTTTGAGACTGGGTGTCTGGCGATGTGTTTGACCTGGGTGATCCACAGCAGCTTCCCCCTTTTTACTCTACTTCAGTGATATGCTTCAGACTTGAGCTGACAAATAGTGAAGCACACCTTAGAGGTCTTGTAGAGTCCATGCCTCAGCAGGTTGGAGCTGTTTTGGCTTCACGTGGAGGACCAGCAGCTGGGATCGTCATAGTGTTTTGGCTTCTCAGTGTATTATTTCTGGATTGATTTAAGTGAAAGTAATTCTAGTAATTCATACATTTGAGGCCTATAATTTGCCCATTGGACTGTACTAATGCAGAAAGTCTCACTCATAGTCACTAGATGATGCAGTTGTGGATATTTGCACAAGTGAAGAAGGCAAAAAAGCAAATACGTGTTGGTTTCTGCATGCGCTTGTGTGTTAGTGTGTGTAATTCTTTGGGCGTCAGCCATGTCAATCAGCCCCCTGCAGCGCAACTGCCCTTCACACTTCTGTTTATCTGCTGCTGCTGAGGACTGGGAAGACTGATAAGAGTACACCACTCCCTGTCTCCCTCTCCCTTTCTCTCCATCTTTCTGTCTCTCGTCCTCGCACATTGTAAGCAAACAGACACACAGACGGTTAGGTGTCTCTTTCAGCGTCATCAGTCATATTCATCCTCTGCAGGTTTTCTCAGAATCAGAAGAACATAATGCCGTTTGAAGCAAAACCTGTTCATTGTTAATATTTGCTTCTTTATGTTCACTTTACTCATGTCTAATCTGCCATGCCATATGTTTAATCTGTGTACAGTGAGTGTGTATTGGATTAACGCGCTCGTGTTTATTCTTCACATGTTAACGGAATGATCACAATGATGTATCTAATGGTCAAGGCGAGCCAATTTTCTTGGTTTTCGGTTTACTTATTCAAGCTCCGTGTGTGTTTGAGCTCTTTTAGATTGTGTCCTATATTATAATCAAGGATCAGAATCCATTTTCTCTATCAAAGCGCTTGCCGACGGCAATGTTGATTAGCACAAGCCCCCAAAATGCTTTTTTTCCCTCCTTCCTTTTTTTTTCTCTCGCTGCCACCTGAAATGTTCTCTTTTCATGTCTGAAGACTGGCAAAAGTCAGGCTCCACATTTCCCTGGAGACCAGCCATTGTTACCATGGTCTGTGGACATTATTGGCGGCCACTGTGCCACCCATGTACACCTGTCACTCAAGGATAAGGAGGCCGCGGTGAGCGCACAGACACAGGCTATTGGGCTGAATGTGAGTGTATAGATGTGCTGAGCGTTTAGGGAGTTCATGCGTGTATATTGAGTGGGTTGAGTTTGCATGTCTATGTATCTGTGTGTGTGCGTGTGTGTGCGTGGTTGTGTGTGCCCTCAAATGTCTTTGTGTGTGTGTGTGTGTCCTCACTCAGTCAGCCAGCTGAGTCTGCAGTCAGTTTACGTTTGACTGCAGGGCAAAAGCTCGAGCAAGAAATGAATTCTGACTCGCCGAGCGCCTCACATAAATTCCTTTTCTCATATTCCGACACAAAAGACAACATATCTGCATTGCATTAGCCCTGGGACTCCTTTCTCATTCTGATGATGATTTAGGGATGTTGAGATCTCCCCATGAACATCAGAGGCAGAGGCAGAGAGAAACAGTAAGACAGAGATAAAGAGGAAAGACACACTGAGAGATGCTTTTGGGTGTGGGTGAGGGGGTGTGGGGGGATGCTATGAACGGAAAAGAAATGATAAAATGACATTTAGGTTTCATATAGCTATAAATTATATACTTTTCGATTATTTCTTTGACAACATTGGAAGGCTGTGGAGCTGCTGAGCGGTAAGAACTGTTCCCTTGCAGCAAGAGGCTCCTGGATTTGAACCCAGGCAGCTGTTTTCATCTTGCTGTGCCTGTAAACAACAAACAAGCTAGGTCAATAAAGCCTATTTAGGCCCAGGACAAAAGAGACTCTATAGTCATGTGAAAAATCAAAGTTTTCACAGGACTCTTTGCAGTTCGGTGGAAAGAGTCCACCCCATGATTCAGTAGCTTGTAGAGCCACCTTTAGCAGCAATAACTGCATGTTATCGTTCTCTGTATGTCTTCATCTGTCTCTCAGATCATGCTCACGAATTGTGGCCCAACTCTGCTTTACAACTTTGCTATAATTCATTTGAGGTTGGTTTATGCACAGCTCTCTTTATGTCCCACCATAGCTTTTCAATCAGATTGAGATGTGGACTTTAACTTGGCAGCACCTTGATTCTTTTCTTTTTCAGCCATTCTGTTATAGATTAGCTGCATTGCTTGTAATCATTGTCACGTTGCATTCCCCAGTTTTGACCAAGCTTTAGCTGTTGGACAGATGGCTTCACATTTGATTCGCACAGTGTGAATGTGTGCGTGAATGGGTGGATGACTGGATGTGTAAAGAGCTTTGGGGTCCTTAGGGACTAGTAAAGCGCTATACAAATACAGGCCATTTACCATTTTACCATTTGACTCTAGAGTTTGCAGTGACTGCAAGGGACCCAGGACCTTTGGTGACAAAACAAGGCCAAATCATAACCTCACCACCCTCATGCTTGACAGCTGGTATGAGGTGTTTGTCTTGACATACTGTGTTTCTTTTTCTCTGTGAATGCTGTGTGGCCAGACATCTTCACTTCGGTCTTTTCTGTCCAAAGAACATTCAGAAGTGTTGTTGTTGGTTTCAGAGGCAACCCCTCTGGGCACCCTTTATAAAAAAGCTATGACCGTTCATTCTTTTTGTAATTGAACTGTCATGAACTTTCACATTCAGCATGCTAACTGAGGCCTGTAGAGTCTGAATTGTAACTCTTGGGTTTTGGCAAGTTCTCTGAGGACTGCACGTTCTAACCTTGGGGTGAATTTGCTGGGATATCCACTCCTGAGAAGCTTGTGGCAATGTGTGAACTTTCTCTTTCACGTGTCTATAAACTGAAATAGCAAATGCATTTTGTGTAGTGCCCTGCATCAACCTGTTAAAGTAAAGCAGGCTTTACCCGTGACAGCCTTGCATTGATTTCTTTTATGCATCTGCATATGCATCATCTTTGGCACTTTTTCATGCAAATAATTTTTTTTTCTCTCGCACATGGTTTTGTCCTTGAGGTGAACAGAGTGACATGCTGGATAATGTTTTCTTTTGACTGAGGTGACAGCCCCAGATTACCATTTGCTCCCGGTTATGCCACTATCTCAGAGACAGGGAGAAACAGAGTAAGATGTAGAAATAAACACGAGTGACTTCCCTTTTTTTTTTTTTTTTTTTTAAATTTGAGCACCTGTTGTTTGTAAAGGTTGTTTGCGCGAAAGAAAAATATTTCAAAGAAGGGAAAATACTGTATGTCCTCTGCTTGACACATTCATAAAGGAAATCATCCCTGGTTATGAGGAGGGCCATTTCTATTTTGTATGTTTTATTGTGAAATGCTTCGCACCGCTCAGAGTCACATCTCAGTCAAATCATCAGATGAGGGTTTTCCTCACTGTTTCTCAAGCACATCTGTGAGGACCGCTGATATCTCAAGTTATGTTACAGTTAGTTATTTTAACTTTTAACGTTTAAAGGTGCTGCAATGTGTAACCTTACCACTAGCTCTCTGTCGTGATAGTGGTACCAAAGAGAGTCTTTGAACCAAAGAGTAAAACAGTGAAATGTGGATTATTAAATATTAGGTCTCTCTCCTCCAAGTCTCTGTTAGTACATGACTTAATAATTGATCAACAAATTGATTTACTCTGCCTTACAGAAACCTGGTTGCAGCAGGATGATTATGTTAGGTTAAATGAATCAACACCCCCGAGTCATTCTAACTACCAGAAATCTCGAAGCACAGGCCGAGGGGGCGGTGTGGCAGCAATTTTTCACACCAGCCTATTAATTAATGAAAGACCAAGACAGACTTTTAGTTCATTTGAAAGCCTGATGCTTAGCCTCGTCCACCCCAGCTGTAAAACTCAGAAACCAGTCTTACTTGTTATCATCTATTGTCCACCTGGGCCTTACACAGAGTTTCTGTCTGATTTCTCAGACTTTATATCTAATTTAGTTCTGAGCTCAGATAAAATAATTATTGTGGGTGATTTTAATATTCATGTAGATGCTAAAAATGACAGCCTCAACATGGCATTTAATCTGTTATTGGACTCAATTGGCTTCTCTCAAAATGTAAAAGAACCCACCCACCACTTTAATCACACTCTAGATCTTGTTTTAACATATGGCATAGAAACTGAACATTTAACAGTGTTTCCTGAAAACCCTCTCCTGTCTGATCATTTCCTGATAACATTTACATTTACAATAATTGATTACACAGCGGTGGAGAGTAGACTTCATCACAGTAGATGTCTTTCTGAAAGCGCTGTAACTAAGTTTAAGAATATAATCCACCCACTGTTATCATCTTCAATGCCCTGTACCAACATAGAGCAGAGCAGCTATCTGAACGCTACCCCAACAGAGGTCGATTATCTTGTTAATAATTTCACCTCCTCACTGCGTACGACTCTGGATACTGTAGCTCCTGTGAAAACTAAGGTCTCTAATCAGAAGTACCTGACTCCGTGGTATAATTCTCAGATGACACTAAAGCAGATGACTCGTAAGCTGGAGAGGAAATGGCGTGTCACAAATTTAGAGGATCATCATTTAGCCTGGAGAAATAGTTTGTTGCTTTATAAGAAAGCCCTCCGCAAAGCCAGAACATCTTACTACTCATCACTGATTGAAGAAAATAAGAACAACCCCAGGTTTCTCTTCAGCACTGTAGCCAGGCTGACAAAAAGTCAGAGCTCTTTTGAGCCAACCATCCCTTTAACATTAACTAGTAATGACTTCATGAACTTCTTCACAAACAAAATTTTTATCATTAGAGGAAAAATTACCAATAATCATCCCACAGATGTAATATTATCTACAGCTACTCTTAGTACCATTGATGTTAAGTTAGACTCTTTTTCTCCAATTGATCTTTCTGAGTTAACTTCACTAATTACTTCCTCCAAACCATCAACGTGTCTTTTAGACCCCATTCCTACAAAACTGCTCAAAGAAGTCCTGCCATTAATTAATGCTTCAATCTTAAATATGATCAACCTATCTCTAAAAATCGGCTATGTACCACAGGCCTTCAAGCTAGCTGTAGTTAAACCTTTACTCAAAAAGCCATCTCTAGACCCCGCAGTCTTAGCTAATTATAGGCCAATCTCCAACCTTCCTTTCATATCAAAAATCCTTGAAAGAGTAGTTGTCAAACAGCTAACAGATCATCTGCAGAGGAATGGTTTATTTGAAGAGTTTCAGTCAGGTTTCAGAGCTCATCACAGCACAGAAACAGCTTTAGTGACGGTTACAAATGATGTTCTTATGGCCTCTGACAGTGGACTCATCTCTGTGCTTGTCCTGCTAGACCTCAGTGCAGCGTTCGATACTGTTGAGCATGCTGTAGGTATTACAGGTACTGCACTGCAGTGGTTTGTATCATATCTATCTAATAGACTCCAATTTGTGCATGTAAATGGAGAGTCCTCTTCACACACTGAGGTTAATTATGGAGTTCCACAGGGTTCAGTGCTAGGACCAATTCTGTTTACATTATACATGCTTCCCTTAGGCAGCATCATTAGAAGACATAGCATACATTTTCACTGCTATGCTGATGACACCCAGCTCTATCTATCCATGAAGCCAGATAACACACACCAATTAGTTAAACTGCAGGAATGTCTTAAAGACATAAAGACCTGGATGGCCGCTAACTTTCTGCTTCTTAATTCAGATCAAACTGAAGTTATTGTACTCGGCCCTGAAAATCTTAGAAATATGGTATCTAACCAGATTCTTACTCTGGATGGCATTACCTTGGCCTCCAGTAACGCTGTGAGGAACCTTGGAGTCATTTTTGACCAGGATATGTCCTTCAACGCACATATTAAACAAATATGTAAGACTGCGTTTTTCCATTTGCGCAACATCTCTAAAATTAGAAATATCCTGTCTCAGAGTGACGCCGAAAAACTAGTTCATGCATTTATTACTTCCAGGCTGGACGACTGTAATTCATTATTATCAGGATGTCCAAAAAACTCCCTGAAAAGCCTTCAGCTAATCCAAAATGCTGCAGCAAGAGTACTGACAGGGACTAGAAAGAGAGAGCAGATTTCTCCTGTTTTGGCCTCCCTTCATTGGCTTCCTGTTAAATCCAGAATTGAATTCAAAATCCTGCTCCTCACAGACAAGATCTTAAATAATCAGGCCCCATCATATCTTAATGACCTTGTAGTACCATATCACCCTATTAGAGCACTTCGCTCTCGCTCTGCAGGCCTACTTGTTGTTCCTAGAGTATTTAAAAGTAGAATGGGAGGGAGAGCCTTCAGTTTTCAGGCCCCTCTTCTGTGGAACCAGCTTCCAGTTTGGATTCGGGAGACAGACACTATCTCTACTTTTAAGATTAGGCTTAAAACTTTCCTTTTTGCTAAAGCATATAGTTAGGGCTGGACCAGGTGACCCTGAATCCTCCCTTAGTTATGCTGCAATAGATGTAGGCTGCCGGGGGATTCCCATGATGCATTGAGTTTTTCCTTTCCAGTCACCTTTCTCACTCACTATGTATTAATAGACCTCTCTGCATTGAATCATATCTGTTATTAACCTCTGTCTCTCTTCCACAGCATCCTGTCTTCCTTCTCTCACCCCAACCGGTCGCAGCAGATGGCCGCCCCTCCCTGAGCCTGGTTCTGCCGGAGGTTTCTTCCTGTTAAAAGGGAGTTTTTCCTTCCCACTGTCGCCAAAGTGCTTGCTCATAGGGGGTCATATGATTGTTGGGTTTTTCTCTGTATCTATGAAGCACCTTGAGGCGACTTATGTTGTGATTTGGCGCTATATAAATAAAATTGAATTGAATTGAATACAGTGTTTTTCATGAGAAATGGAAAAAAATCACTCCTTCTTTTGCAAATGGCACTATGTGTCACATGGAAATCAATTAAAACACTCATACAAACCCTTATTCTCTGTGCTTTCTTAATTGTCCCAGAAGCCGGACTGTAGCAGTCAACCAATTTAAAACAACATCCATATTAAAATGAAAATACAGCTTGCAACTTGTATCCGCACTTAAAACTTCGACCTTTCCTCATTTGTAAAACAAGATGTTGATTGACCCGAAGGGTGATCGCATCACTGGTGTTTGACTACATGTTGTCTTGTTATTATTGCCATCTCTCAGGCACAACGGAGGAATTGTCATTGTGAGGGCGGACATGGTGGTGTGGATGGAGGGTGGTGGTGGACTTGCACGGGGAGGGTGTGGGGGGGGCTATATATGTGGGCATATGTGTGTGTGTGTATGGTGGAGGGGTGGGTGAGTGCAGTGGGGACAGGAGAGGCTAAGATGCAGGTGTGAACCTCTCATTATCGAGTGGCATGTGTCCTGTCACTCATTCATTGTTACTGGCCATGTTCACATCTGAGCTCTTTCACATTACTCATCCTCTGTTTGCCCCACCTGACCTCTCTCTGACGCACGCACGCACGCACACACACACACACACACACACACACACACACACACACACACACACACACACACACACACACACACACACACTCAATACAGCTGAGTATTCAGGCAGACAAATCCTCAGTGCACTACAATATTTATACATCTCAGTTGTTCTTGTGTGCTCAACTTAGATTAGGGGAAATTGTTTTACAAAATACTGCTTATACATTATTTACCCTTCATTCCCTTTGTTTGTTCTGCTCTCCATTCCTTTGTAACACCACTTTGTGAAAATGTGCAGGGAGAAATCCTCTTTACACTCCTGCAAGTCTATCAATGTGCAATTTGAAAGGGAGCCTGCGGTATCTAAAAGATTCGTCACACTCTTTAAATAGAGAGTCACCTTTAAATTATTGCACCAATTAAACAATGTCAATAACAAAGCATCTTAACAGTATCTTGTCGTATCAATGCTGCTTAATGTGACACGAAATACGACTAAGTTATTGCAATACACTTCATTTAAGGATGCCAGAGTGTAAGTAGAAGTTGACTCGTAGGTCGTTCATGTGAGGAGAGCAGTCAGATCCACTGCAAGAAAAGACCCTGGGGTTTTCCTGATGATCCGAGTTTCCTGGGAGCTCCTGGTCCCCTCTGTGTTATTCAATGCAGAAGATATGAGGTGCATGTTTTGTGTGTGTGTCTTAGGGGTGACGGTGGGGATCTTAGGGGAAAGGAAACTGGGTGAGAGTTGTATGTGAATGTTTGGTGGTGGTGGTGGTGTGTGTGTGTGTGTGTGTGTGTGTGTGTGTGTGTGTGTGTGTGTGTTGGTAGGGGGGGTGTTGTGCTGGGCTCTGTTGTGTTGTATGCATCATTTCATGGGTGACAGAAAATAGAGAGCCCCCATGGGTGCCTCCTTCTGCTCAGAGAAGCCGGAGAGGAGAGACTTTAGGGACTGGGAGAATGAAGGAGGGAGAGTTGAAGAAATGGAGTGAGAGAGGGGGGTCCTGCCATCACATGGGACAGATCAAACCACAGCTGGCTGATTTCATTCGTCCCTTGCCTCCCACTCTTCACATCCACCCCTCCGTCTCCTTGAAACTTCTCCCTCCATTTTTTTTCCCTGTCCTCTTTCAGAGACACTGTGGAAATCGTTTTCAGTATTCAGCCTGTTGATCATGTCCAGAGAAAAATGTGCAGTATGAATATTAGAAAATACCATGCGCCCATTCATGCAGTCTTTGTTTTACTAGTTAGTCTGATTGACTATAATCTAGCCTGATTATTTACAAAGGCCAGCAACTGCTCTGTTTGCATAGCAAGGTCTTTGGTTTCATAAGAGTTGTGCAGAATTAAATTTTAAATCATCCAGTAGATTAAAATGTTTCAGTACTAAAGTGGAAAACTAACAGACCCAATAAAATTGCTCTCCTCTGTGTTTTTGCTTCAGAAAAAAATCTCTGCCAAAGATCTGCTAAAAGAAGGTGCAACTGTCTTCAGGAAATACGTCACCACTGTAATTGTATCATTAAACCTGTCAGAAGGAAAATAGGTTCAAACTCTGTATTTTGATACATTGTGCATCATGTTATTTATTTATTTATTTTGGTAGGGTATTCAAAAGATACTGTTATCAACATGAATGGATTTTTATCAGGCTTAATAAACTGCCTTCATATAAACTGTAGGTAAAGATGACCAAATTCAAGGTAGTAAACATGAAGGCAGAAAGTTCACATGACCACCAGCCCATGGCTATATTTCAATCAGTGCTGTTACCCCCACCTCCCACGCTTCCTGCTCCATGCTTTCCTTTTTTTCCCCTTTTTTTTTCCATGCAGAGAAGGCGGAGGACGGAGAGAGATCAGACCACACATACAGATCCAGGCCTCCACCCTCCACCCCCAGCCTCCAGTTCCCCCGCCATCTGTGCACGTCCCTCTGCCTGCAACTCCACAACAACAAGGCCCTGAACCTCCGCCGAGGAGTCAATCCATCACTGGAGAAAGAGAGAAAAAGACAGAGAAAGGAAGTGGAAGGAGAGAAAGGATGGGTGGCGGTGGAGGGGGGTGGAAGGGGTTTCAGGAAAAAGGAGAGGTGAGGAAAAGCGAAAGTGAGATGCCATGAAACTTAATCACAGAAAGGGTCGTGTCGGGCAGAGGAGAGGAACAGATTAAATTAGCATAGCATTAGATATGGAAAATGATCTCTGTCAAAATCATCCGCTGCACAATTATAATATGTTAATTACTTATTTCATTAAGGAAGTTTATTATGGCCTCGCAGATGAAATCATGCAGGCCGAAGACACCTGGAGGAAAAGCACTGATGCCTGAATCTCTCCCTCTCCCTCGCTCTCGTCACTCCTCAGTCTCAGCTGCCTCTCTCGCCCCATCCTCATTCCTTCACACATTTCTCTTTGTTCCTCACTATGTGGCTTTAAGACACAACGCTTAATATTGGCTACTGTGGTTGTCATATACCGACGGCCACCAGAGAAGAGGTTTGATGTTTGCCTCTCTGTCTCCCATCTCCACGTGGCTCATCGGTAAGAGTGCGCATATAAATAGAAGTGAAAAAGCAAAGCCAAATACAAACAGGCATGGGTCCTGTGCAAACATCTATATGTGCAGGTTCTGTATAAGGTTTTCTCTCTTTTTAAAAAAAAATCCTAAACTCTTAAAAGATATACATTGTCATCTAAAATGTTATTTTGAGTATTTTTTTCATTACAATCTCAGATCTGTACCATTGCTACACATTAGTGTGTCACCAAGGGAGAAGCTTGTTCTCTTTTGATGAAACCATGAAAAGGAGACAAACGTGGTCTGTCCCTGTAGAGCAACTTGCCCAACACATATTAATTATTTATTTTCTGCAGTGGTGTTTTATTCATTCGTGAAACTGAGTTACTCACTCCTAACACAACTGATAAAAACATCGGTAATTCACATTCACTCTTTTTGTTTCGTTTCAAAAGTTTTGCATGTTATTTGCTTAGCACTTGAATTTGAACAGAGGGGCACGGGGCACTTTGCATTTGTTTCCACGGCCCTGCTGTCTGGCTCGCTGGCGTGCTGCCTTCCTGGCTCATCACTGCTGTTCGGACAGACAGACAATGATGATGACAGTCATCAGGGATGTAGCAGCCTTCCGCCTGTCCATCCGACAGTAAGAGCGAGAGGAGCAGGTGCAGAAAATCGAGAACAAAGAGGAAGCAGTGAGTAGAGAGATTACACCTGGCAGTAACGTGTCCCAGGTTACGCTGGGTTAAAATCAAGGTCAGTTAGACACAGCAAATCCACAAGTAAACGAATTCAACCAAACTGTTCCGCTCCTTCCAAAGGTGGTCCGAAGTACCTTTAGATAAAGCGAGATTTTAATGCATTAAAAATTCACATATTCGCATTATCAGTCAATTGTAACTTTGTAGTAGCACTTTAAATTAAACCTCTTGGTTATTTAGCCATAGCAGATATTATGTTGCATTAAGGTCAGTGGAAGTGTCATCAGGTTTCTGAGCGTTTGGGTGCCATGGTGAGGAACATGGTAAGGAACAGTTTTTCTGAGGGCTTTTTGCCTTTATTTACAGATTAGGAGTAAATATTAGACAGTAAACAGGGAGAGAGTGCAGCAGAAGACACGCAGCAAATGGCAACAGGTCAGGTTCAAAGCCAGGCCACTGCATTTCAGTCATAGGACATATGGGCACCCGCTCAATCACAGCGCTTAACTGGACCTGCGACAACTTTTACTTTGAAGGCGAAGGATCTTAATAGTTTAAGTATATCTCAGCAAGTAGTTGGCAAGTGTTTGCAGACCAGTCAGCATTCTCTGTGCAAACTATGAACAAGTCTGGCAATCTGCTTGCAACCACAAGGAGGTTTTCATTGCAGCAGTGTATAAATCTTTGTGACCAAGCTCACCTTGTGACTGCCAGCAACCTTCAATTCAATTCAATTCAATTCAATTCAATTCAATTCAATTCAATTCAATTCAATTCAATTTTATTTATATAGCTCCAAATCACAACAACAGTCGCCACAAGGTGCTTTATATTGTACAGTAGATTCTATAATAATAGATACAGAGAAAAACCCAACAATCATATGACCCCCTATGAGCAAGCACTTTGGCGACAGTGGGAAGGAAAAACTCCCTTTTAACAGGAAGAAACCTCCAGCAGAACCAGGCTCAGGGAGGGGCGGGACCATCTGCTGTGACCAGTTGGGGTGATCGAAGGAAAACGGGATAAAGACATGCTGTGGACGAGAGCCAGAGATTAATAACAGATATGATTCGATGCAGAGAGGTCTGTTAACACATAGTGAGTGAGAAAGGTGACTGGAAAGGAAAAACTCAATGCATCATGGGAATCCCCCAGCCTACGTCTATTGTAGCATAACTAAGGGAGGATTCAGGGTCACCTGGTCCAGCCATAACTATATGCTTCAGTCACCAAAGACTCAGGGACTACGTATTTTTCCCCAGTAGTAGCCTAGGGGTTACTTTCCAGTCTCTCTGCATGTGTGACTGGGGCTTCAGCACCCAATTTCACTGAAAATGCCATCGATGTCTAGCAGTCACCCAGTCAGACAGGCTAGATGGTCCTCTAGCCTGTCTGACTGGGGCCTTAAGTAATCGGTTTAATCGCAGGTGATCCATCCATCCATCCATCCATCCAGCCTTCCACTGTTCACATAATACTTCTTATTCAAAACCACACCACATGAACTGCTTGGTAATATGAAGTCAAAAGCCAAGGGTGAAAGTAAGTAGGCTTTATCTTCTGGATACTATGAATCTGTGTTTAAAATTTGATAGCAATTTCTCATCTTGCTGAGATCTTTAGTTATGGAACAAAGTGGTGGATCAGGTGACTGACCTACTGAGAATGTAAATGATGTGGACCTACCATGGCAAATGTGACCATCAAGCATGTATTAGAGATAGACATGAATGCCATAGAAGCCATAGAATACACACACACACACACACACACACACACACACACACACACACACACACACACACACACACACACACACACACATATATGTGTGTGTGTGTTTAGTTAGTACAGTACATGTGAGTTTTATGTCGAAGGACAATGTTTTTTGGACAATCAATTTTTTTTTACTTTATCACATTTGTTAAGCTTTATTGAGAAATGTTAATAAGAATTTATTTATTAAGAAATTCCAAGAGTCCTGAAACTGCCATTATAGGGATTAGCAACATGCTCAGTTCACCATAGAATGAAGCGAAACACCATAAAGATAAAGTTCCCATGAAGGGAATTTGATGCAAGAAAAAGCGGCCGAGCCACTGACTGGAGTCTTTGAACTTTACATTTTAAAGTGTATCATAACTATACAGACATCATGCAAAATACAGACAGAAGAGCGAGTAATGCAGTGTTGGTTTCTAATGAAGCAAACTGTTTTCAAAGTAAATTTATGAATATATAAATATGCATCACATGTTCATTTTGTAACGATAATTGCTACATCCCTGATTTAGTGATTCCCTAATAGATTCAAATGCTGGAATCAGAAATATTATATAAAGAGCCAGAGAAAGATCAAAGATAGCCGATAAAAAGCTATAACGTCTGATGCATGTACAGTATGCAGCTGGGAACTGGGAAAAACAAATTCAGACGTTTAACATCTCTCCAATGATCCCAAATTTTCAAAACATCTTCGCTGTTTAACATGTTTAGCATTCTAACTTCAAAAATCCCGTAGCGCCTCTCATATTGGCTGCGAGGCTTCAAGCAAAAACCGTATTGATCGCAAAGTGAGAGGACTTGCAGAAGATAAATAAAAGGGAAAAAGAAAGGAGATGAGAGAAGAGAATAAGGAGATATATATGGCAAGAGAAAGAGAGGAAAAAGAGAGACAGAGACAGGCCAAATAAACCAGGGGCAATATCTTCAGTATCTGGGGCTCTGTTCTGCAAGGAACACAAGCAGAGGGAGGGAGGGAAAAAAAGAGGAGAAAAGAGGAGGAGAGCAAAAACATCTTAGAGAGTGTGTACAAAGGGAATGAAAACACACGCACACCCGAAGGCTGGGGTCACAGTCAGAATGCTAGAGAGGTGCAGCAGACCCAGCGGCTACGCAGGAACACCTCGCTCTGCCTTTAATATACCCTGCCCACCGCGCAGATTTCAAAACAGATAGTCAAAAACAAAAATCAACGCCCCCAAACACACACACACACCTCTCAAACACAGCCTCCACCGTGTACATAAACTCTGCAGCCCCCATGCAGATGTTGTGTAGTCTTGTTAGGTCGAGCTCACAGGGTGGGAATGGGTAAATTCAACAACAATGCCAGCCACTGGGGAATTGCAGAGCAGACTCACACATACATACACTAAACTCTCTCTCTCTCTTTGCACATCACAGTCTCCCTATCTCGATCTCTCATGTGCACGCACGCAGAGTGAGAGAAGGGTGAGGAGAAATGAAAGGTAAGCTTTTCTTACCGTTTCATGCATAATTCTGCCTTACAGCGCCAAACACTGCGATGAGTTTTCGTAGCGCAGATATTTCTTTCTCCTTTTCGCCTCCGTTTTTGCCTGTTGTATGTGTGCGTTTGTGCACGTGTACTTTAAGGCCAAAAGTTGCCATCATGATAAAATAGTTAAGTTGGTTTGGGCAGCAGCTTGTTTTCAATCAGGGCATTTATGAGGGGTTGAATCATTTATGCGCCCAGCGTCCCGGGCGTATGACAGATCCCTTGGAAACACAAATTATCATGTTGACTTGCAACAAACACTGTGTAATTACATCATGGCCTGTCGAGAGGCATTAAGGAATCTTCACCCTATCTCCAAAGTAATGAGACACTAATGCAGCTACGTATGACACAGTCATTGGCAGTTAAAAGATTCACCCAAATATGCTGCCACTGAATAATTATAAAACATCACAGTTTTACAGGTTATCACATCAGAGTGTCTCTAGCATGTCGCTTCAATTTCAATAAAGGACTCAGTAATAGATTCACCATCAGGGACAAACGTCTCTGTGGCCCGCTGCTATATATCTGGCGTGCCCCTGTGTATCAGACCTGCCTCTGATTTCATTTATACATTTCTATTCTTGGGTGAGGAGTAAAAGTGTAGGTCCCATTTGAAATCCAGCAGCTCCTGCCATGTAAAAGAGCCAGAAATGGGACAGTTCTCCTGCATGTGTTAGCTCTCCACTTGATCCATCAGGCATCTATCTATTCACAGAGGTCTCTTTAGGAGCAGACCGCTCAGGGCTGTTTGCCTTCGCGATGTAAGTGTGAGAGAAATTGGGAGGGCCGTAGCCCTTAATGGTGTTGCCCCTCCCCACCCACCCCCAGCCTCCTATCCTTAAATCTGCAGGGAATAAAGAGTGCTGTTAAACCAAACTGGAAGACAAATGGTTTTGTTCAATGGGAAGCCGCCTCCATAAATCCCCACTTAATGCAGTGGAGGAAGGCTGAAGCAGAAACAGGTGAATTCGCCGCAGTGAGGGAAGCCATTCATTACCTCTCTGGAGAAGGGGAGAACAGGCAAAGAAAGGGCCAGGTAGATGGACAGACGGGTGGACAAGTGGAGAAAGATGAAACGAGGGGAGAGAAACGAGGGGAGAGAAACGAGGGGAGAGAAACGAGGGGAGAGAAACGAGGGGAGAGAAACTCAGCGCTTTTCTAATCTTTCCAGGCCTAGATTTAAACAAAACTGGGAAAAAAGGACAGTCGGTGGATCTTTTATGTGATTGATTTTAGTTGACTAAGGATATAATCAGTGTGATTTAACCCAGTCTACAGATTGGAAATGCTTTTCATCTGGAGAGAGTCAAACATTTCATCAGATTCCACTCGACACCCTAGCTTAGTGATGATAAATAGAATGATTATTGTAATATCAGTAAAGTACCTAATGTGCATCTTTTACATATCTTTTGAAAACACGTGGACGTTTACACTTTGATGTTAAATACTGTTAAGCAAAAGCCAGAAAAGTCATTAGCTACAATATGAAAGCACCTGTGCTTCCATGAGCGTTCAAAAATCTAAATAATGAGCCTTGACAGAAACACTTAGGCTGTATGATAACAGTGGTCTAGAACAGATTTTGAGTCACTGAATGTTGCCAAAGAGCTAAAAGTGATTTCTGTTCAATAATGTAATATCTGGGCGCACGGCCTTGAAAAGGAGATGTTCTGTGAGAGATGAGGTGAGGATAAGACAGGACGAGAGGCTCTGAAGGGCGAGATAAGTGAAGGGGGAAGGAAAGGTAGCATGGGTGGCAGGGCGTAGGAGAAACAGTGGCACGGGAAAGAGGACTGGAGTTTTGGAGTGAGCAGTAAGTGAGTTATATTTAAACCATTAGGCAGCTTATTCGCTCAGTACAAATGCAAATGAACCGGCATTATCATCACGGCCTCTTCCCTGGAAATCGACTCCCTCTGTAATACCTCAGCAGAAGTGGACCGGTCGTGAACCCTCCTCCTCTGCAGTGCCAGCTAGCCCTCAAATGGCCTACATAGACAGCTAGATGCACACACGCAGAGTCATGCGCGCGCACACACACATGTAGAGTACCCCTCCTCTCCCAGGCACCCACCCAAATCAGAGATCAAAGGCTGGATTTGTAAAGCTAATGGCTGCTGCGCTGCAGCCAGGGACAGGGAATGAGAGGAGAGAGAAAGAGAGGGAAAGAGGGCAAAACAGACAGCAACAGCGGAGGCAGAGTGACACAGACGCGCCGAGGAAGAAAATGTCTTTGTGTTTCGAGCATGTGAAATTACGAAGCACCATGTGGACAGCCACCGCAAATGCCACTATTTAAAAATAAGGCGACGCAGAATATAGTGGGAGGTATCTCCAAAAACACCTTAGACAAACGCCACAGTGAGGCATTCACACTTTAACTTTTCGCTGGGTACAGTTTTACTTTTAGGCAAAGTGATGAGAAACACATCCACAGATGGTGACTATCTCTCGCTCATCACTGTGTGGGATTGTGGAATTGATGGTGTTGAAACAGACCTTTCTCTTTGTCTCACACATGGCGCAAGTGCTGCTGCTATTCCCACAGTGCACTGAGGGGCCATTGAGATAAATGGCATGAATACAAGAAAAGGAGTGAAAAAAAAGAAGAAAGGAAAGGAGGAAAAATGCGTCTTCGCCTTACAGAAAGAGAAATCTCAAGCATTCAGTCTGCCAGTTTGCATTGTCCCAACATTTATAATGCTTTAAGCTTGTCAGTAGTGCTCTGTCACTCCCACTCGTTACATTGAAATCCTCGCTGTCACGAAAAAAACAAGAACGGGGGGGGGGAGGGAAAAAAAAGACCCAACAGAAAACAAAACCGTTTCATCACGTGCAATGATTTTGTGATGACAGAAACATATTGAGGAGCATATTTCACAGCTAAATTTAAAACTCCTCAGCATGTATACCGAATCTCATATTCTTGTATATTAACAGCTCAATTCTTGCCTGTTTCCAGTTCGCTCAATTAGGAGCCATTTTGGTGGCGAGCGGCTGGCTGACAGTGATGAGAGAAGAAAAGTAGCTCTTGCATACATTAGCAGTGGAACCAGGCCAAAATGCTAGATTTCTCCTGATGACACCAACACTGTGACTTCATTATCATGACAATAAACAAGCGAAATGAGCAAAAATAAAAGTGTCAGAGCAGCAAAATTGCGCTAGTGGCTGGTTAGAGCCTCCACTATGATGTCAATACCTTATTCAATGTGCTAATCAAGACAGCTGGTGATTCTCAATGGAGATGGTTTCGTTTCTATTTTTGACAGTGAACAAACAGTGAATTTCAAATCTTTTTGTTGTTGTTGTTGTTTTTTAAACCACTTTTATGGCATAAGCAGTCCTCTAAGTTTCCCCTGCGATGAAGATAGCCTTTGAGATTTAGCGTCACCCCCACCTTCTTTCTCCTCACTCATCCTTGAGACTCCATCAGTCATCATGATGGGGTGCTGAGGCCCCTCCATATCCCCGTGAGAGAGAGGATGAGGAAGAGCATGATGTAGAGGGATGAGGGCCAAAGCCAGAGCTCTTTGTCAGGTGACAAAAGCTTTCCAACACAACAATAGCTATCAGTCACTCCCCGAGCCTGTCGGATTATTCGGATCACTATACAGCTGCAGTGGTGTGTGTAGGTGTCTGTTTAAGGGTTGTGGGGGTTGGGGGGAATGGGGGTTTAGAGGTAACGGGAGGGGGTAGGTATTGTAAGAAAAGCTGGTCATGGTCGCGCTTCACCCCTCTAACATTAACTATCAGTAGCAGATCGCTAACGTTTTGCTTACATACCAGATGGTTTGTAAAGCAGCGGGGTACCGTAGGAGCTCAAGCCTGGAGGTTCGTGGTGTTACATGCTTACATATTTGAATTTATAGATATTTCTGGGGCTAGGATGCTCAATTGGACAGCTAACAATCAGTCAGTATGACATGCAACAAATTTACCAGAAATGAGACTAGGAAATTTTGGAAATAAATGTAGCACTGGAAAAAAATACACATATGGAAATAGAAAAAAAATATGAAAAATGAAAATAATCTGTAATTGCTTCTACATTCATTAGATTCTTCAGAAATGTGGTAGTTTATTGTTATCATTGGTAAAAACAAGGAGGCTGGGTGAGAGTGAGGTATTGACAGTGACCTCCAGCTCCACTCTCTCTCAGGTCAAAGTTCAGGGTGAGGCTGATGCTAAAGGACCTGATGAGCAGGAGTCTGAGAGGAGGGCTGGGCACCCGATAAAAAAAAAAAAAAAATCAATGCATGGCTGGTGGTGGGTCTCCTTCTCAATCAGCCTCCGTGACAGCTACTCCAGATGGCCACTGGGCAGGTTGGCTGTCAGGCCATCAGTGTCATCATTACCCATAAGGCACAGCACGGTCAAAAGGTCAAGGGGTGGGATCTGTAGATTTGTCACCCTGCAACACCAGGGAGGCTCCAAATATTTGTACCATTGTCAATGTGTGTGATTTCTTTTTATTGTCAGTGATATAATCCACAATATCCAAAATAGTGGATCAGGCAGGAGTAATTAATAATGGCAAAAATTTAGATATAATTTTAATGTGGAACAATATAAATGCTAGAACGGATCCAGCCTTAGCAACATGTGTTTTTCTTTTGTTTTCATGCCATAGTTTATACAATGCATAGTACTGTGGAGACTAGAGTTGGATGCTCAGTCACTTCCAGGAATAACAATCTGAGGGTGTGCATGGCTGCTGGGGGGTCTCTGTGTGCCTTTGAACAGTAGATGAACTCTGTAAACTCAGCAGCACCACTGCCCTGGTCACAGGGTCATTGCAGGGTCAGGGGTCACAGAAAGGGCTTCCGTCTGAACTTTAGCACTGTGGCCCTCTGATAACCTTGTTGTAGTGTGAGGAAGCATGGCGTAACAGAAAGTAAAAGGATAGTATTAGCACCTTTAAATTAAAGTGATATTAGCTTTAGCCATCTTTGTTCCTGAGGCTAGCTCTTTTAGTCAAGTCCACTTATTTCCAGTGTTGTTGGCATCATGGAATATATTCCCTGACAACTACATTATAAGAGTCACACAACTTCTATGTTTTTCCTTTAAACTGATAACTAGGTTAGCTTAGCTTGCCTGATTCTCCCCAAAGGTAGCAAATGTGGCTACCGGCATGTCTGCGGCTCACTAGTCAACACAGATGCATTGGCCCTGTTTGTTTAGTGATCACACAAACTTAAGCTCCAAAAACATCTTGGTTGGAAATGTCTGGTTTTACAGGGAGGGAATTTTCTTTTCTTGTACTCTTTGGAAATCAGTGGCTACTAAAATCAGGCTTCTATTTAAGCTAATATTTACTCTCACAAAGCAAATTAAGTCCATACCCTGTCAGGTTTTTTCATTAGGCACGTTAGTCTCAAAAGAACCAGCTCTAAATCTGAGAAGGCTGTTTATTTTTGATAGGCAATATGTAACAATAACTGTATCTTGAGCAGGGCTGCAGTGCCACTTGAAAGCACTCTGTGTCCTAGTAGCACAAAGCCATATTCTTCTGAAGCGGTGAAATTATGCTTTTAGCACTGCGCGTGGAGTTAATATTCAGTAATATACATGTTATGATATTAAAAGGCACTATGAATGAAGGCAACGTTGAAGTGCCACCTTTGACAGACAGCCATAATAATATATGTTCAGTTTCCTTTGCTGGCTTCCGCTGATTAAACACAATGAGAGATCAACAGCATGTTTTTATGATTGCTGTCTGTTTACTGCCTTGCCTGGTCAAAGCCTCAGAGTGTGTAGTATGTAAACATTATGTGCTGTCTTTCACGCACACACACCACATGCCTGTATGGGAAAACAGCAGTCGTGTAGGAGGGACTGCAGTTGCAGTATGTCTGATGAAGCCACAGTGTGACACGACCCTCTAAACAACAGATGCAGCCGCGCACACACACTCTGCCAAGTCCCATGCACGATGGAGCACACTTGTATCCACGCGGACTGCGAGAAGACAGAAACCATATCCGCATACATCCACATAAAAATACATGCACTAAACGTGACCTTGCCCTGACAGTGGCATCCACCTACGCTACAATCTGTGTGACAGCAGAAAGCAAAAAGAGATGAGATGCCCATTTTTCTTGAAGTGGCATTTCTTTTTTGGATTTCTTCCTGTTACTAGTATTCTGATGTGTCAGAAATACGATGTGTTGCACCTGGCAGAAATCTAGCTCTTGCTAACTATCAGCAAAGAAGCTGAAAACGAGGATACACATAAAGAAGAAGTAGATGTGTCGGGTGATAAAGCCGCTAACTCCAGGTGAAAGAAGTAACCCTTTATTCCAACCCTTTAGACCCCTCACCAACAACCTATGGAAATGTGAATGTTTTGATAGAAGTGTCCAAAGGTAAGTGCAAGAGTATGACGAACAGTGGAATTTATCCAAATATCAGTGTAGTTCTCTGCTATCCCGAACTCATATCCTGCATTTACAATCTTCAGGCCCCGAATCTTTATAGGCTTTCTGAGAACCTGTGGAGAAAAAAAAGGAAGAAGAAGAAGAAGAAGAAGGGGAGGAGAGGGGGGCAACAAGAAAACCTAAAGGCTGTTGAACTACATTTGTCTCTCAGACAGCACCTACAGTCTGCTCTGCCAGCTAGGAAAACAAGGAAGGAGCAACCAGACGGAGGGGGGGCTGTTGTATTATCCTCCTCACAGAGGGGTGGGGGGGTGGTAGGTGGAGGGGAGTTGCTCTGCCATGTTATTGAAATCTCCAAGTCCTGAAGCACTCTGCTGTACTTCTCATTAACCGGTGCAACGTTTGCCGGGGTGTCTCTTTCCTCTTTAATAATAAAACAACGCTCCCCTCTTTTCTGCCGACTTAAAGGATTTCCTAATTTAATCAACACGGGCAGGAACAATAACAACAAAAGCATCAACAATGGTAACATGGCCTCCAGTGTCTTGTTGTACTTTTGCATAGCAGGGAACACGCTTGGATGCGGGGGGAAAAGTCATGTGCGCGAACGCGAACGTTTGAGCTTCCTGCCTGGCGGAGGATGGAGGGAGAGCTGCAGAGGGGCTGACATTTAGTTCAGTTTCTTCTCGATGTGCTCATAACGCGGCTGCCAATCCGTTAGCAGGCTAATTGATTAACGCGAGGTGAAACGAATACTGTGTTTTGTCTGAGCGCACATTTACTCCACATGATGGTTTTGAACTGCGGAGACAGAGACACAACCCAGCTGGGAAGGAATCTCCTCAAAGTTAGCCACAGTGGCTGCTGACTGACCCACGTAGCACACGCCAGCCTTAGTCTACACAGGCAACCTGACCTGACCCTCACCCTGAATGTCCCTCCAACACCACTACAGTGCCTCACACACACACACACACACACACACACACACACACACACACACACACACACACACACACACACACACACACACACACCAGTTTCTTGGGTCTGCTGACCTCTTGATCACCCTCTCATAGTCCAGCTGGCCTCTCTTTCACCCCTGACCTCTAGATCACCCCAGATAGCAACCTGAGAGGCTGTGGTCATTTCCCTCTCCTTGGTTGAGAACAGTTTCATTCTGCAAGTCAGGACCTCTTATCAAACCGGAGTAGATCAGATATTTAAAGATAATGAAAAAAAATTGTGTTTGTATTGTTTATTTTTTTCAGAATTATTGTAACAATTTAATTTTAGCTATAGAAATACATAGATTCAGTGTAAAAATAATACATTTCAAAAACTAAAGATTTTATTTTTCAGGAAAAAGTGAAAAACTTTAAACTCATGTGAGTTGACTGCAACTAACTTGCACGGCAAGCTTAAGTTAAAATCTGACTCATATCCAGTTTACTTTACTGTGCCGGAATATTTAACCGGTACAATTGTTTACACCAGACTTACAATTCTCAGTGAAAATAACTTTTATAAGTGCTACTTCAGTACTCTTCTGGTTCACATGTTGTACTCACTTAAATTAGCAGCATCCTGCTACAGATAGCACAGTCGCAGAGCGAGTTATTGTCTGAAGAGAGAGGCTGCATATTTCAGCAGTAGTTGAAAATCATCTGTTTTTGTCTCCCAGTCAGGTATAACATGTTACATGCAGGAATTCAGGGAAACAATGAGGAAAAGGTAGAATTTTGTGCACAATATGCAATTGCTCCATCATATTTGAAATGCAGACTGGCTCTTTTGGTGAGAGACTAGTGGGAGTTGGAGGTGCACTGCAATGGCTTCTGGGAGTAGAAAACAAACAGTGCTGTCAAAACAAATGCTTTAATGCCTGCGGAGGCTGTCCTGCACTCTGCAGTTAGCAAGACTGGTCCATACCAGCCGACTTAATAGGCTAATATGGATGAGAGATTTTTTTTTTCTGTGGTGCTTTTGTAAGCTGAACTTTACATCAAAGACCCATGATTAATTACTGATAAGGGGTTAATAAAACATTAATGCTTTTTGTAATTAACTACGTCTCTGAGATACAGACAGCCCCTCTTGCCACCGCCACTTCTCTCCTCACTCACCCCCAGCTATGTCTTGTCTTCATCTTTTTATGTCACATTCTGCTGCATCGTGCCATCTCGCGTTTTTTTTTTTTTCTGAGGTTGAAGTGAAATCATTAAAATAGAGTATAGGATGGGCCAGAAGGGAACAAACACAGCCCCAGATTTGTTTATCCTGCTCCAGAGGAGGATGGGGTGGCGGGTTTTTAATTAAGAGCTTTTGAATATTAATTTCGAAGGGTGATGGAGGCTCCAACAAGGTCAAGATAAAAAACAAGAGCTTCATGACGCTCACTTTCTCAAGAACTGAGCCTCCAGAAAACAAAAGACTCTCATTAGCTGTCTCGAACAGGCCAGGGAGCGGGTTCAGACAAAAAGTAACGTTGCGTCATCTGCAGGGAGATTCTCACTGTTTTCTTCCACCTGAGTCCAGCGGAAAAAAAACAAACTTAATTACTGGAACAAAAACTATTGAGTTATGAAGTGTTTTGCATATAGCATTGGATCTTGTTGACATAATGGGATGTCTTCTGAAACAAGCTTGTCAAAGATTGACAAAAAAAGGCAAAATATGATTGTAACAGTTTCTTTCTTTCTTTGTCTAAAGTAAATATTATCTTTGGGCATTTTTAGCTTTTAAAATTAACAGGAAATGAAGTAGAGATTAGGGTGTGGGTGTGGGAGGTGAATGGGACATATGAAATGGTCTTGGGTATGGTCAGGCCTCTGCAGGCTTTTGCCGTATAGGGCGAAACCCAGTTAGCTTAATAGGTTTGAAGTATTCAGTCTAAATTGTAATTTTGTGATGGCTATGTTGCATGTAGGCTTTGTTGTGGGTTTCTAGTGTGCTCTCTGGTGTTTGTGTGGTTAAAAACAGCGTAAGAGTTTTGCCAGTGATAGAAACACGGTGATTAATCACATCTACCTGGTATCCATTTTCAGTGTGCTTGTTAAAATCAAAAATACAGCAGCATTCCTGAAACCATGAGGTCCTGGGGATTTGAGAATTTCAGCACAGCTGATGCCTTCTCATAATCCAAGAAAGAAACAGTGCAGTGGGATACCTGGGTGAGGAAATTCAGATAAAGGAGGCATGAGGCATGGTGTTCTTATAGGTACAAAATGTTCAATTCACATTAATAAAGTGTTTAAGGAGACACTGAAAAAAACAGTATAAGGGCAGCAGAGAACCTGACATACTGTAAAGCTATACAGCACAAGATTTGCACATTAAGAAGCTGATATAAAATACTGTAGGTACACGGCACCATAACTAACTGTGGTTACTTCAGTACTCTACTGTAATTTTACAGGTAGGCCACATTTGTTACAAGGTATTAAGCTTTGGATTTAAAATACTTCAATTTTTTAGTGCATGCCCGGGTGTAAAAGGGCCTCATTTTTTATTTCTAAGTTTGATTATGAAATCAGAAAATTATAGTTTCCTGTTTTGAATCCCTCAGCATGGATGTTTTCAAAGTTTAAATACAAAAAAAGTAACAGATCAAAATGTGTTATTGGAGTTATGCAGCTGAGTTCCTTTTTTTTGACATATATACTCATGTCAGAAGCCTCTTGAGATGACTGACTGCTCAGGGTCTGTAATAATCTCAGTGATTGCCGAGCGGCACACATTTGATAATTTCAGGAATTTGTATGTTTTCCTATTTATGTGTTTGCCCGCTGTACTATCTCTCTTGTGCATTGAGAGAGTACATTGTCCTCAGGGGCCACCATACCATTCCGATTCTAATGAATTTGTTATTTACATTAAAAATTGGTATTTTTAATGAGACTAAGAATTTAAAAGGAGGAAAAGGACTCAAGATAGAAATGGTGTGAGGGCCTTCCTCACTACGCTAACCAATACACCCTGGCAGTTAAAATACACACACACACATGCACAAATATTTGATGCACATATACGTGCATGCACACATGGACACAAATAGAAAGGTTGCACACGTAGCTTTCTCTATCTCCCAAACACCCACACCTATACACAGTGGATGAGACAGCGGGAATGTGTGGTTAATATTTAACAAGCAGGAACAGAAATAGATGGGCTTGTGTGTTCAGAGCTGAATAGGTTTCTGCAGAGTGGCCTCTGTGGCACATGAAACATTTAATACACTCCAAACAGTAAATCATAGGAAATAGAAAAGTTTACATCATGATAGATTTGTAAAAGAGCCTCTGCTGGGCTGCATGTGACTTCCCTTTTTTCTTATATTTGATTAAAACAGAAAAAAAGAAAGTTGTTACTCAGATTTTATTCTAATAAAAAATGCACCGGGCCTCATTAAGAGCTGGCTGAAAGCATTTTCAAAATTACCAGCAGCTGATAATCATGCAAACGGTACCAATAATAAATGGTCGCTACTTTCGCTTTCATGCAAAGGAAAGGCGAATAATTAGTGCCTGTTATCGATTAGGCGGTCATCAGCAACAATTTGAACTTGTCATGTCACCGGGTCTGCTAAGTGTAAAGATCACGTTGCCTCAAAGTGAAACAAAAACATCTGGTCTATGAGTTTGTGAGCGCGTGTTGTTTTTGCTTTTCTCTGCCTTTTTGGAGCCTGCACATGTGCTACCTGTGTGAATGATAAATCTGTTCCCTCTCATAATCTATGTGATTCAAAATGTGATATATGTGAGCATGAACTTTGAATTATGACCCAAACCGTGGATCGTAAATCTCTCCTCCCAAACTCTCTCTGAGTATACACTCTTAGACTCTTTGGTTTGGTCCACTCATAAATCTCTCCAAACTGGAGCGGAGGTACACGCTCTTTCTTTCTTACTTTCCAGCGCTCTCCCTCACACAAGTTGGAGATTTCCGATTGGACAAAACAAACGTGGAGAGGTCGGCTGATTGTTGCAAAGACAAATATGGAGGATTCAGAACAGAATAAAGGAGATCATTTCGATAGCCTGCCATTAAGATCTTTTGATATATAAAAATATATATAAAAATGTAAAAGGCACTATACTTGTCTCACTGTATAGTCACAACATATTCATGCAATAGGGCAGAAACAGAATAGCAGGCACTTTGAACTTGGTGTAAGATAACAATGGTCTTAGCCAAAAACCTCCCACAGCTTCCAGGCTGACCACTGATTCGGAGACTGGAGCCTCGAGGGTGTTTTCCAGACGGTGTTTTCTCTCTCTGTCTCATTTGTGCCACAGCCAAAGTGGATTTCAGGAGAATCACAGCATCAGCAGTCGAAACCTGAGTGGTGAGAGGACAAAAGAGTCGTCTGCTATTGTTACCCCGGCTCTCAATAATTTGCAAGTTAGCATGAGGTACGATATCACAAAACAAACGCCCTCAAACAGAGGGGAAAAAATATATTGCCATCTCGGCATTCCTTCTGTCACCTGTGAAGAGAAACACCTGTGATGCGCAAGAGTCAGTGCATGGTGGTGGGATTATTATGTAGTAAATATTCAGAGGCTGCTTCTTCTATTAGTTTATACCCATACTGTGCAGCCTGTGGGCGTTGGTGAAGAGCAACACTGTAAATCTATACACACACGGGTGGGGTTACCTTTCGGCTTCATTTTGAGACGTGACTGAGTCGTGTCCAGTCCATCCAGTTCCTTCAGAGCAGATTGATTTACATGTTTGAAACTCAATTCCTCAATTCCTTACACAAATATAAAGCTATCTTTATGCTATGCGCTCATCATTTACCTACATATGTTAATTGTATTATAGTCAAACATACTTAAATAACATGAAAATAATGTTTTTGATTTGGAGTCAGTTTGGTATCTATTCAAATGGACTGAATACAGATTTACACTGTAGGGTCAACATTTGGTTTTTTTTGGTTTTTTACTAATTAACAAATTAATTTTATATTTTGAGCCACCATGTTTCATAGGAAGTTTCTTCCTGGTGAAGCAGAAAACAAGCCAGCTCATTGGGCAAAACCATGTCCTGCTGTGTCATGGGGGAATCTGGTTTTAGCTGGTTTTGTTTGTGTAGGCTTTCTTCACTCCCTTGTGTGTCATTCCCACGTATGTACTTTAGTTAATTTGAGTATTACTATATTTTATAAGCACAGCCGTTAACTTCATCTTTCATCTTCTTTCCTTTGTATTTTTTAGGTAAAATACATTTTTAAAAATCTTGTTTCCTCAGAACCTAACTTCTTGCTCCATAAAACCTAGAGTATCTGCTATGCAGACAAATTACACCCATGAAAGCAATACTGTACACTGCATCACTGATTTAATGGGCATTAATCTGAAAGCAGCATATCTAAACTGGATGAGCTGACCTAATTTTAAACCAAGTCAAATGTAAAGGTTATTCTATATAATCTTTTCAATATATAGTTTGCAGCAAAAAAAAAAAACAGAAGAACAAGAAGTCAAGTAAAGTTCAAGTACTTTAAAAACTGTTGTTAAGTGAAGTATTTTAGTAAATGTTTCTAGCTATGTTTCAGAATTCTAAATAAGGCCTATTAAAGAGGAGTGTTCGATCTAAAAGTGCAAATGTATGTATTTATTGACTGCGTGATAATAATATTTCACCAGTTCGTCCCCAGAAATGCAGGCCTGGTGATTTAAAAAAGAAATCAGACACAGCTTGCATTTAGTGAACTGATGCACCTGATATGGTTCATTATGATTGTCATTTCCACTTCTGCTCCTACTGGTGCCGCTGCAGTCGTTTTGCTGCCGGTAACGGCGCTATATGGAGTAATTAGCGCGAGTGTGTTGCGGTGGGTTTACGGGACGCAGCGTTGTCGCCTCCATTACGGCTGACATTCATCGCTCATCAGTCCACTCACAGATGATGATGATCAACATACGGCGCATCATCGCTGCTAATGAGATGCGCTTTGCTGATGAAAGCCATTCGTCGAATTTCAAGCGTAAAAAATAGAGGCAGAGAGGAAGAAGAAAGAGAGACAGGAGGAAAAAAAACACATACACAGGAAGGCACATTCAGACAGCTCTCATCTTTCAATCTAATGGTGTTAACTAAGATTCATTAACCACCAGCCATCTTTGTCCTGCAGGAATCTTGGAAGTGTGTTTGTGTGTTTGTCTGTTCTCTGTTTCTCTTCCACATACACTCTGCCTTATGTGGCATGTGGTCATGTGTGTGTGTTTGCGTGTGTGTGTTTATGTGCGTGTGTGTTTATTTGAGTGGCCATGGGAATCTGTACAAAAATTTGTCTGTTTCAAAGAGAAGGTTCACTTCATGCCATTATCCATAGTAAAAATAAATTCACAAATGATTTGCTCCTGGAAATGTGGCCATGTGTGTGTGTGTGTGTGTGTATGTGTGTGTGTGTGTGCGTGTGTGTCGTAGTGGGTGTGTGTGGGTGTTGTCTGTGCAGAAGGGGTGCTCATCATCTCCTGGAAGGATTGATATGAACATTCTGTCACTCACGGGCAGCACAGATGGCTAATTTCCGGAAAAGAGCAGATTTGAGCCAGGTTTTAAAGAGAAAAAAAATAAAAATGGCACTTTTTCAAAGTGCATGTGTGCCTGTGTGCGAGTTTGGGAGAGGCAGAGTCAGTGTGTGTGAGTGCCTATAATGTAGCGGGGGTTCAGTCAGGCTTGACCACTGACAGATAAAAGCTTTGTGTTGTTGAGCTGCCAGCCCAACATGGCTGCCTGTCAGAGTGTGAGTGAGTGGTGTGTGTGTATGAATGTGTGTGTGTATCTGTATGTATGTATGCGTGTGTGTGTGTGTGTGTCTGTGCGCTCAGTGAAACCTCCAATGTGATCTAGGCGCCCACAGCTGTGGAGCTCTTCCAAAGTGCTAACATTTAGACAAACAATCCCTGCTCCACATCCATCGGAGAAAAAAGAGAGAGAGAAAGAAATCCAGATAACGTCACTTCAATACCCATTTAACACTCGCTTCTCTCGCCACCAAACATTGGCTATGGTTTTGTGGAAGAATGAAGGAAAGGCTGTGACGGGATTACAGCGCTGTTTACTGTAAATAACCAATTTAATGACCGCTGGCAAGCGTCAGACAACAGGCCAGAGGCTCAAAGAGAGAGACAGAAATACAAATGTGAGTCATCTGGTTGACTCCCCATTAGACCAACGCAGCGAAGGTACTTTGGAGCCATGCTCACGTGATGCCATGAAATAAAATAGTCCAGCAAAACAAGCACATTTACATAAGAAGAGCTTCCTCCTTAGGCAAAGAGTGTTTGAGCTGGACTGAGTGACTGGCAATGCCATGACCTCAAGTGGGACAAGATTGGGAAACAATATACTGTCTATGTGTACACACCCCAGAGCACTGCTTAAAAAAATATATATAGGGACATGATTTGTGCATGTGCATCCACGTTTCAAAACGCATGTGTAACTGTCACTGTTTAGATCACATTTAAACAAAAGAAACTGGCATTTTTCAGTGTGTATATGCAGGTGGGCACATTTGTTCATTCAACCAAACACCGGCACCACCTTATTTTAAATAGATTGACGTGTTTAGGTTTTTTGTGTGCGTGAATGTGTGCGTGTGTGAGAAAGCGGTTTGTTTGACTGGGCATGCAGTGAATCTGTGTGTTTGTCTGCGCTAAGCGGATGAGGGACCCGGTGAGCAACGCTAAAACATCTAACTCCTTGTCCTTGCCCTTGTCAACATGGCGCCGTCCGTTATCCCTCACCTAGCAGACAAAGACACTTCTTAGAGGAGGGATCATCAGTTGCCTTTGCAACTCTGCAGATTCACTCCATAAATCCTAATTACCCTTCCCAAGCACCCCCCCCCACCCACCCCATATCCTTTCCCCACTCCACAAATAAATGGTCAGAAAGTGTAAAACATCTGCTGTGTGGATCATCTCAGTGGCTGCAAAGGTAAATCATCCTCGTCTGTTTCTATTATAAAGGCAGCACAGTCAAGGGACTTCAGCTCAACTGAATGTGGAGCATCACTTCACTGACTCTGTTTCACTGTGTCAATTGACTTTTCATTCAGTTAAGCCATGAAGTGATGTCTGTTGCTATTTTCTGTGTTGTTGACAATTTAAAGTAAAGCAGTGGTCATAAGGCAAAACTAAGGGTGTCAAATAATGACAATATTACTGGTCCAAAAACCAATATTTAACCTCCTAGGACCTGGACATCACGTTTTGGGTTAATTAGACCAAAATATTTAATCTTGCTGTACAAGGGCCTGATATCCACTTACAAGGACACTATACTGTTCTATCAAAATTTTAAATGAATATCCTCATATGTGGCTCTCATTTTTCTTAGAAACAAAAATTTGGTAAAAAAAAAAAAAATCTGGTAATTCTTTGTTTTTACATTCATGAGGTCCCAGTCAGACCAAATATCAAAGAGAAATTAACAATGCATGCCATGGAAGAGTTCGGGTCTTAGGAGGTTAATACCATATCTGTGTAATATCATATCATTTAAATGTATAGCTATGAGATATATATTTAAATATAAACTTGCGAAATTATAGGCAAAGAGGCTATAGGCAGGAATTGCTTTAGTATGAGATGCCTCAGGTTTAAGGATTTCTTCATTATTACAAGTAAATCTTCACTAGTTGTCAATACATCACTCTATTTTTGCTTTTCCAAAGGAAAATACTTAATTGTGTACAGACAAGCACAAAACTACACTTGTTTTATAGTCCACATACTAAGTCATTGTATCCATGGAAACCTTACACTTTGTGTTCTTTGTAAAAGTTCTACGTCTGTTCACAGCGGCGACATTCAATGAAACATTCTAAAAAGACTTAAATTGAAATTTGAGCTAACAGTGGTTATTTTAAATCAAGTATAACTCCATTATGTCAAGTGTGGTGATGATCCACAACAGGCTTAAAAAAACATATGATTATCACAGACTGTATCATGTAATTGCAAGATAGGGTCCTGTTTCTTTGTCTTTTGTTAAGGCAGTAGTCTTCCATTATTTAGAATGTAGACTATTATAAAGTTTAAATAGCATCAAATGCCATGAAACCAGTGATAGACGTTAATAGCATCGTCCCAATGCATGTCACAAGCAAAAAGGGACCCCAATCCCTAAGAAGATGCCTTTCAGTAAAACAAATTGGTCTTATACTGCAAGTAACCCTTTATGAACAGGTTGTGTTTGCCTTAGTCACATGTCATGCTGAGGTGAAGCACCTCTCTTTTTCCATAATACAGCCATTGATAAAAACAGCATTACAGCCAGAACTTAAAATGTCCTTTTAGTCTTAGTACGTTGCTGTGACATTTCATAAATATAATTGCACTGATTGTTTACTAGGTGATAGGCACTTTTGAAATGAGGGCGTCAACCAAAGACTTTGACATCACTACTCATTTGTGAAACTTGATTAAGGCAATAAATCCATACAAACAGACTTCTTTTTGCGTAGGTTTAAAGGACCCTTTATACCCAGAGGCTACATCCATCTTTTTTATACAACACAACTATACATGACCAAATCTTAGAGGATATAATCTGCCAAATATGGGAGGTTATGTAAAGTGTTGCTTTCACTACTTGATCGTGGTAAACCATGTGTAAAATTCTTTGCTTGTGTTCCCTAAAGTGAAGGTCCCTCATTATTAGATTAAAAAGTACAGTAAGTCATGGATCGACTGTGCATAAGTGTTGAGTCAGCCCTCATTTTGTTAATATTTTGCAATTAAACTTGGAAATACGTGCAAAAATATGTACAGTATGTAAGGCAAACACAGAGCTTGAAAGTCAATATTTGGTATGACCGCTTCTTCTCCTTCTTCATCAACATAACCTGAACTCTTTAGGCATCTTTCTTAGAATTTATTTTAGTTTCAGGTCTCCAGGCTTCTTGAAGGACATTCATAGCTATTCTTTGGATGTTGGCTACCTTTTGTTGTGTTCTCTGTTAAGGTGATTTTAAGGTGTTTTTTTGCTGCCTGTTGACCAACAACCAGAGTTGACTTTGTTTTAAATGTTTTAAATATATACATAACTTGAGCTCTTTCCCTTGATGGTACGTTTCTGTGTTCATAACTCCATCAATTTTGAAAAGATCCCCACACCACTGGCTGAAATGCAGCCCCAAACCACGACAGAGCCTCCACTGTTTAAATAAAAATGTCACATTTGAATTCATCGCTGCGTAACATCTGCTTCCACTGATTTTCCGTCTAATTCTTGTGTAATCTGGAATACCTCAGCCTTTTCTCCGTGTTTTCCCTGTGAAAGAATGGCTTCTTGACAGCCACCCTTTCACTCAGACTGTTTCTGATGAGTATAGGACCAGATGCATCTCTTAGGCCCTGCATCAGATTTTTGTTGGATGTCTTTCATATTTCATAAGGATATGACTTTTAGATATTGCTTATCTGCTGTAGAGAGCTTTACAGGCCTCCTAATTCTTTTGTTGTCTTCCACTTGTTCAGTTTCCTCAAATTTCTGAGGACACACTGCACACCATGCTGAGATATACCTAGTTTTGGCTAATATTTTTTTGTTGATGCAAAATTCTATTTAGGGTGTCAGACTGTGTTATCTTCGGCATTTTGTACAGTACTGTATGCAAGGTGTCAAAAGCTATAACAATAGGTAGATGACTTTACAAACTTTACAGTACAGGAGGCCTTACAGCACGAAACGGGAAGACCAGGCTGTTTGCTAGAGAGAAGAAATTGGCGACGTTTTAAGCGCTTGAACAATACCAGATTGTTGAGGAAATGGAAAGGTTAATGGCAAAAAAAACCACAAAGGAGAAACTAAAAAATGCAGACTGAAAAAATAAATAACTAAAATAAACTTTGGCATTAGCAATACCACTGGCATGATACAGAGGCAATAGGATTCATCTCATTTACACTAATTATGGGACTTTTAGCTTTGACAACTGCGCCAGTTTATTTCTGTTTGGTATTAAACAAGTAGACTCGCCCAGGCCTGTTGGTATTGACATTGCATTGTTGTTTACTTGTGTAAAAAAAAAAACAGATGGCCTTAACATATTTGATATTGGGGGAAGGGGCGTGGGTGGGCAGCAGGTTCATGCTAGTTTAGTTTTGTGTGTGTTTCTTGAGCAGGCGTGTGGTATTTTATTTGCCCTCGTCCTTTTCTGCCTGTCTCTTCTCCCCTTCTCCCTCCTTCTCGGCTCTCCTCAGCCTCCAGCCAGCCTTGCCACAGACAGGAGGTCAGGCCATGCCACTCCGCTCTGCCTGCTGTGAGCGCTGGGTCACTGAGCCAGATAACACCACCAACTGTTCAATATTTGAAGAAATCAAGCATTCTGTTTGTTTGAAATTTTGCTATTTGTTCATATTCTTTCCACCTCCCCCGATAAATCTTGCAGTTTATGCAAAACAGAAGAGAAGCTCAAGGGTGAAAAGTAGCAAATTAAAGCTTTGGGAAAACTGTAAAGCAATAACTCTTATTGTAGCATGTGCATTTAACCTATAAGATAAATGTATAGTGTAATGCCTGTACTTTCTACATCTAATGTAGAATACCATTTCAGTTTTAAATCTTGTTAGAGTTGTGATGAATCATTTAAGTTATTTTCTAAACCCATTTGTTCATCTATCTAAAATAAATAAAAGTCAGCCATGTGCAAAGAGTTTGTTCAAAATATCCTCTAACTTCTACCTTACTCATTTTAAATGCACCTCTTGATTTTTACAGCAGTGTGAGGCATTCAGTTGAGCAACAATGTTTCCACTCGAGAGGGACATTTTGGCACTTCTTTTCAGTGTTTATCATGAATATTCAAAACTGTGATGCATTCCAAGACTGACACACCAGACATGCAGATTAGTGGAGAAATATGCTACTCCGCGGTCAGGGTGGTAAAAAATTGAAGCCGGATAATGTGAATGTTTATGTTTCCTCTTTGGTCACCTACAGCGAGTGAAAGCAACCAATTTCAAAATAGAATGCGACTGTAGTGAGGGTGTTGTGTAAAACGGTGCTGTTTAAAATAGGAGTGCTCTCATGTGCACCCGAGCCACGCAGTTTTCTCCACAATAAAAAGGTGATTTATTTAGTATTTGGAGGACTGTCAGGCCAAGCAAAAGATTTCACAGGGTCTAATTTAATCTTGAATTGCTTAGCTCCATACACCATTCAAAGTCAAGAAAGGGGCACCCGCTTTATTTTTCACAGCACAAGAATTGCAGACATGCCATTCCACATAACCGGGAAGTTGTGCATAAGCAAACCGATATGCACATTAACGAGTGCCAATATGCAAGGATGTGGCAACGCGCGCAGAGTAGCAATAGCTTATCTACTACGCAGCCTGATTTTGTGTTAAAATAAAGAACAACGGTTTAAACACCAGAGGTCAACTGAGGTCACTGATTCAGATGGAACTGGAAATATTTTTTAACAACATTTGAAGAGAATAAGGAAATCGTCTGAAAAACCATCAGCTTTTAAAGTCACGTGTGTAACTTTACAACAGTTTTTCTTTCTATTGGTCACTATGTAGCAGTCTGTAGGCCACAGGAAGCGTTTTCTTAATGGGTTAACAGTCTTAATTGCTTCTTCAAGGTCTTATTTAATGCAGTGTGTGTGTGTGTGATGTGATGTGATGTGTGTAATGTGTAAATATATGTGTGTCACTATTTTCTACTATATGCTCCACTTGTACGCTCTACTCGCTGCTCCCTTCTTAGCTGTTAAAGGCTAGCAAGCAGTTGATCATAGTTTTCCTTTTATTTAGTGGGGAGCACACATACTGCTGGAAACAAAGATGGAAGAGGTAGAAATGAATCAAAACTATAAATATGTGGGCTGTGAAATTAATGTGCCAAAACACAATAAAAACTGTTAAATTCTACTGCCGTTCTAGCCGATCTGCGAGGCTGTACGCATGCACAGCAAAGCTTTGAGTGAAACGGTAATGCCACGCTCACAGTGAGCAAATTTCAAAGTAGCGAAATGCATGTCTTATTGAGCGTTGACTTTATTAGAGAGCGCACAGAAATAGTCTAACAACTGTTTGAGGGATAAGCGCCAATACTTCATGCACAAAATTTTAAAGTAATCTTAACAATCCAAAGCGAAAGCCCAGCCCTGGCGGGTTATTCTTCGTGATCAGTCAGTATGTTTCAGGTTAATGTGCAGGGTTTACTCCTCACTGTCAGACGATTTCAAGTCACCCTCGGCTTCATATGGCAGCTTCTCTCTCTGCAGGTTCTCTCTGCCTGTCTTACTTACTCTCTCTTTCCATAATGTCCTCTCCAGACACCAGTACACTTGAAGGGTTTAAGGTAATTGCACTCAGGGCTTCATCTTAGCGCTGCTCTCTCACATGTGGAATCATTATCCAGGCTAACAATTACAGCCTGCTCTAGTAATTGATCAGAAAACTGTCTCAGGGAGGTTAAAAGGTATTAAATATCACCACTTTCTTAATTTACTGCGCCTGTCAAATAAAAAAGGAGGAAAGAGGAGTGAAAATGAGAGTCTTCAGCCTTTTCCCTCTCTCAGCTTAAATAATGACCCCCAATTAGAGTTCTTCTCTGTTACTATGCACTGCTCTAATGCAGGTCTGTTGGCCCTGTGGCTAATCTTGTGTACACAGGGTCATGAAGATTTTAATTTATCGTCTTGGCATTGTGCATGTGTGTGCGTGCGTGTGTGTCTGCTTGCTTCTGTGTCTTTGTGTACGTGTGGATGTATTTGCATGTGCAGCATGTCTACGCGCATGCATTTTATTTGTGTGTTTTCTCTTATTTTTCAACTTTACTTTCACCAAATCACCAATTCTAATGAGTTGCCACTGGCAATTATTGCCCACTTTAGCTGTGACCCTACAAGATGAGGGGGTCAGAGTGTGCTACTTTGTGCTTTTGTATGCATCAAAATGGGGAGGGGAAATTATCAAAATGTGCAAAAATAAACACAAGATGTTCATTGTGTCCTAAGTGGTCCATTATGTGCACAAATCTGCCTTTGTATGCTATTATCGCACCTCTTTGTACTTTCATTACGAAAAAAAAAAAGATTTCTTTGATGTTAAAGCAAGAGTATAAAACGCATCAGATGCTGTTTAGTGATTATTGCATTTATTATTCTACCTCCTTCCTTATTACATTACAACAAATTTCTGTTTTTGTGTCACACGTATAAACACTATACTGAATAAAATCCAGCCGTGTTCAAGGATTTGGTGACTTTTGCCCTTTGTAGACAGTTTGGTCAAGAAGAAGTAAGAAGTAGAGAAACGCACAGACTAATACATATTCAAACACACCCTTAAAAAACGACCACGGTGTTCTTGTGTGTGTCTGCTGATTCCTTGTTTTTTTATTAAACATCTATTAAACAATCAGCCCTAACCCATCTCCCTCTGTTCCTCTCTCTCCCCTGGTAAGGATAGCTGACAATGATAGGCAGACAGAGCGAGGTGGAGGAGGTGATGGGAGGAAGATGAGGGGAGGAATGGAGGGATAGAGGGTAACAGCAGGGGACAGCAGGGCTAGCAGGGTGAGCGACGCTCGGTGCCTCTCAAATCAGGTCCATTTTTTCATTAGCTCATATCCTTGCCAGGCTTTACAGCTGGCTGATCAGCAATCAGTGGCCGTTTGTTTCAATCAGGCAGCGACTCCACTGTTACAGACAGGACCAGATTACCGAGAGAAAGAACAGGGGAGGAATGAAGAAGGGAGGAGAGGATGAGGAAGGTGAAGGCAGGGGGAAAAGGAAGCACTCGTCTTTACCTCGCCATCAGTGTGATGAAAGGGGTGAAGCAGGGGACATGCAAATACAAAACGCACAAAATGGAGAGCAAGGCAGTTGCAAATATAAGGTTTTAAACAATGGAGTCAGCTGTACTGAACATGCTCCCCATCAGTGCAAGGACAATAGAACGAGGCTAATTTTATTTCAGTGTTGCCACTTGTGTGCTGGAAAAGTTAAGGGAGAAAAAAGGAAAATCTGAATGATTGGTACACTGCAAAAGGTATCTCTTTTAACAAGTCATTTCAGGAAAGTCTTTTGTTTTGGGGTCTTTTTTGTAAAACAAGTGAAAAGAACCTGTCATCTAGCAAGATAGAGTTGGTTGTTTTGCTTTTTTTTTTCTCCAAAGGAGTAAAGTAATCTGCATATTTTTCTCCTTCTTTCAAGATATTGTGGCGTGTTTATAGCAAAAAAACAACGACAAGTGAGACTGCTAGAGTAACAAAAGAAATCAGCTCACCCTGGCTGCCCAAATTACTTTCCTGTTGCCTTCCTGTTTGAAGAAGAAGAGAAATAAGACTTTAAGATCAGATATGAGATTAAAAGCCTTGATGAGAGTGAGTGCTTTTTTTTTTTTTTTGCTGTGAGGGGAAGTATGAGGAAATAAAGAGAATTGAGAATAATATCTATCTCATTCCTCTTCCAGTCATCCAGCCAGCCTCTCAGCCTTTCAGTGCTGAAAGGACAGAGTGAAAAAAGATGAGAATGAGGGATGATTTAAGGAGGAAAGCCAGCACCGTGCCCAGGGAGGCCTTGTGCCTACTGAGCGTGCCCAATGAGTGGCGGAGACTGAGGCGTGTTGGATCTATAAGCAAAGTATTTATCCTGCCAGAGACCCTGAGAGATTAGCCTCCGCAATGGTGATTTATACTGACACACAGCCATCCTTTACCTTATACTACTCTCTCTCTTTCTCTCTCTCTCTCTCTCTCTCACTCTCTCACTCTCTCTCTCTCTCTCTCTCTCTCTCTCTCTCTCTTTCCCTCGCTCTCTTCATTCCCTGTGGATTGTGTCTGTCAGTGGGCCCTGATGCCCAGTTAGCCTCCAGCTATGATATTTGATCATAGTAACTACTGACTCTGTCACCTCCATTTCTTTTCGGCTCAGATACATTATATATAAGGCTGCTGAGACATGGATGTATAGCGGAGAGGGCAGGAATCATATGGAGATGGATTAAAACAAGTTTGATGAATAGAGCATCTTCAGCATTAGACGGCTTGGATGCATGTTTATTTAGCTTCTTGACAACCTGGTTGTCTCTCTATATGAACAAGACAGGATGGAATACATCACAGTAATCAAATTTATTAGATTCTATTAAATTGTAGTTATATAAAACCAAGACTGGTCAATTATGGAATACAATGTTAGACGTAGAGGTATAGGTAAGATCTGCTTTGATTTATTTGTAGTCTTAAAGTCAGAGTCTGTGCTATTCTTTGGCCTGAAGCTGCCAAAACTGTTTTATGTATTTTGAGGACTTGTCACACCACTTAACAGAATTTAGAAGCAGCAAAATCAGTTCATTTAAGTGGAGCTGCTGCAGTTGCTGGATTCTCTCATAACATGTAAACCTTAACATATTTTTCAGGACTAACCTGTCATGAAGTCTGACATAGAAATTGGCAACACTGAGTAATAGCATGCTAACTTGTCAATGCTGCCCTCTGAGGAGACTGAGAGCCAGAATGTAAGAAAAGCAGGCAACTTATAGCACATTAGCTACATTTTATAATCCCCCTTGTGGCTACTGAACTAATTTGGAATGTAAGTTATTCTTTATTAGCTTTTTTCTTCTGTAACTTTAATATAAATTATGAACAATTATAATGTAGGCAACACAGAACCAAGAAAATAAGCTGACTTGCATCAGCCAGGGCTTTAGCTAGCTGTCTACCATGAAAAAGACAAAGTGTTTCATAAAGTAGACAGCATGGTAAATGTACTGCAAGCCTCTATAATTATTTTTTATGTAGAGGCTCATTAAAGTTAGTGTGTGTAAAATTTTTTCGTTAGAGGTCAGTAGATTGCAGATTGAATTCTGTTTTCTTTCTCCTCCCAGTTTAAATGCATAATCCTAGGTGTAGGGGCCACTGTAGGACGAACATATTTTAGTCAGGCAGTAGAAATCAAAAACATTACATTTAGACTGTATCCAATAACAGCTGTGGCCAGCCAGCGTGTTTCTGCAACTGTTTCAGAGCCACCCTGAAGTTCTTACCTATCTGAGTAGGTCTACTGTCTCTGTGCACTGTGAATTTGTTAATAGGTGAGATGTATAGCACATGCTCTACTTTTCTATGGGTACAACTGCTGTTTTTGCTACTGTTAGCCTCCATTAGCTGCTGTTTGCTGATGATAGTGAAACCATCTTTGCTACTGTTAGCCTCTTTGGCTGCTGTTAGCTGCAGTTAGTGAGAGCATCTTTAAAGTGAATTTAACTTTATCAGGCTCTGACACTAAGTAAATAAACTCTGTGTGAGAATACAACCAAAATGTTTATCAGTGGTAAAGTGTGATTTTTTTGCAACACATGTGTGATATCCTAAGACCAAGGAACCACGGAGACCATGTTTAGCTCACAGTTGCTTCTTTATTAAGAGAACCGGGGCATGCGTCCCCACAGACTGAAAGCTCCCCAACCACTGTTGCCCCCTGGTGGACAAATCCTTGCCACAACATAACATTCCTCCCCCCTTAAACTGGAACTACTCTGTAGTTTTAATCACTACAGAAAATACCCATAACCAAAAACTTCACCTTTATAAAAAAAATGCAACAACCCCGTCCCCAGCCTTTATTGAAATTTCACTCCGGAATAGTGAACCTTTAGTCCAACAGCCTTAGGTTAACCTATAACAGTTCACCGTAATCACGGCACAAAGTCTCTCAGGTGCTCCGGCTTTCTCTTGGTCCTTTGCGATCGCCGTAACCCAGTGGCAGGTGATTCCAGCGAATCACTACTCTCCATATGTGGCTTCACCACTGGTGTAACTTGCACCTCTATGTGTCTCTCATCCTCGTCTCCTGTCTCAGCGCTGATGTTTGGGGCTGCCTTTGGGGGCTCGCCTGGGTGGCCTTCAGGCATTCCTGCTGCCAGGCACGGCTCCAGGCGGGCAAACAGCTGATCGACGTGACGCCTCACCACTGTCCCATTGCCCAGCATCACCAAGTAGGAAACAGGCCCCGTCATCTCCTGTATAAGTCCTGGTATCCATTTGGGTCCTCTGCCATAGTTTCTGGTATATACTGTGTCTCCAATAACAAACATGCGTTCCTTGGCATGTCTATCATGATACCGTCTTTGGCTATCTTGTTTTGCTGTCACTTTTTGTTTCAAGTCAGGGTGTATGAGATCAAGAGTACACCTCAACTTCCGGCCCATCATCAACTCAGCGGGAGACTTCCCTGTTGTGGACTGTGGTGTGATTCTGTAACTAAACAGAGCCCTGTTTAACTTGGTTGCCAGTGTGTCTCCAGTACTCTTTTTCATGAGTTCTTTGAACGTTTGCACTGCTCTTTCTGCTAACCCATTGGAGGCGGGGTGATATGGAGCGGAGGTGACGTGAGTGATTCCGTTCTTTGCCATGAACTCTTTAGTTTGTGCACTTACAAAACACTGGGCATTATCTGAGACCACCATCTCAGGAAGGCCGTGCGTGCTGAAACAATTTCTCAGGCAGTCTATGGTTGCAGCTGCTGTAGCGGATGGAACTGGATACACATCTAACCATTTGGAGTGGGCGTCCACTATTACTAAGAACATTTTACCCAAAAACGGGCCCGCATAATCGATATGTATCCTTCTCCAGGGCTTTTCTGGCCACTCCCAGGGGTGTAGCGGTGCCTCTTGTGGCCTGTGTCTATGTTCTTGACATGTACTGCAGGACCTCACCTTGTCTTCAATGTCATTCTCCATATGCGGCCACCACATGTAGCTTCTGGCCAGGCCCTTCATGCGGCTCATTCCTGGGTGTGACTGATGTAGCTGTTCCAAAAGGGGGCGTCGACCTCGTTCTGGTATCACCACCCTCGCCCCCCACAGCACACACCCATCCTGCACACTCAGCTCCTGTTGTCTCTGTCTGTAGGGCTGAAAATTAGGATGCTGCGTAGTGGGCCATCCTCTCATAGCATACTCACGCACTCTGGAGAGTATGGGATCTTTGGTTGTCCATCTTTGCAGCTGCTCAGATGTCATCACGCCCTCCTGGTCCTGATCTACCATCAACACTTGGTCCTCAGCTGCCACCTCTTTAGGGAGGTTCTCTGGAAGAGGGAGACGACTCAGACCATCAGCATTACTGTTATTTTTGCCTTCTCTGTATTTAATGACATACTCATAGGCTCTTAATAACACTGCCCATCGCATGATCCTCTGTGACGCCATCTGAGGGACGGCCTTCAACTCATGGAACAAACTTATCAATGGCTTATGATCCGTGATAATCATGAACTTCCTGCCGTACAGGTACTTATGAAAATACTGTACACCAAATATCACAGCCAATCCTTCTTTATCCAGCTGTGAGTAGTTCTTTTCTGCTGCATTCAGGGTACGCGATGCAAACCCAATGGGTTTTTCCTGACCATCTGGCATGCGGTGAGCTAGTACTGCTCCCACTCCATAGGGGGACGCATCGCAAGAAAGAATTAAATCCTTTTGCTCATCATAGTGTACCAATACACTGCTTGACTGCAACAGTTCCTTTGATTTGCCGAAAACCTTCTCCTGTGCTGGTCCCCAACACCATGGTTCCCCCTTTCTCAGAAGCTTGTGCAGTGGGGCCAACAGTGTGGACAAGTTTGGCAAGAACTTATTATAGAAGTTCAACAACCCCAAATAAGCTTTGAGCTCTGTCACTGATTTTGGGGGTGGCGCCTCCTGCACTGCTTTCACTTTTGCCGGCACTGGATGTAAACCGGTCTTATCCACCCGATGTCCTAAAAATGTCACTTCCTTCTCCATGAATTGACATTTGCTCCTTTTTAAGCGCAGGCCCGCCTCCTCCAAGCGCTGCAGCACTCCCTCCAGTGTTTGAAGATGTTCTTTGTCATTCTTTCCCGTCAGGATGATGTCATCCAGATACACTGCGACATTGGTCAGACCTTGCAACACACTCTCCATGGTGCGCTGAAAAATGGCAGGACTTGAACTCACACCAAATGGCAACCTGGTGTATGTAAACAAACCCTTGTGTGTGTTCACTGTGACATACTTTCTAGATTCCTCATCAAGTACAACCTGTTGATATGCGTGACTCATATCTAACTTGGTGTATTTTTCTCCTCCCGCCAGCCCCGCTATCATGTCCTCCATTCGTGGAATGGGGTATTGTTCTACAGGCGACACCTTGTTAACAGTCAGTTTGTAGTCACCACAAATTCTGGCGCTGGAGTCTGGCTTTAGTATGGGTACAATGGGTGCGGCCCACTCTGAGAATTTCACTGGTTGGATGATTTTCTCCTCCAACAGTCTCTCCAGTTCCTGCTCCACTTTCTTTTTCATAGCAAACGGAACTGATCGGGGCTTATAGAAGCACGGTTTAGCATCCTTAGCTACATGTATCTTTGCCGCAAACCCCTTCAGCGTTCCCAACTCATCCTTAAACACTGTTTCATGTCTGGCCAGTATCCGCTGTAAGGCATCCTCTCCGCCTTCGATCTTATGTACAGGTTGCCAGTCTAATTGGAGGGCCTTAATCCATCCCCGACCCATCAAACTAGTTCCAGCCCCTTCAACCACCACCACATCCAGTGTTTTCTTACTGTCTCTGAATTCCACCTGCACTTGGGCTGCTCCCCACACGGGTACCTTGTGGCCTCCATACGTTCTCAGTTTGATTCCACACTTGCTTACTTTGGGCGCCTTACTGCCTTCAAAAAGTTTTTTAAATGACTCCTTCGACATGATAGTGTAACCACAGCCTGTGTCTACTTCAAATGTCACATTCTGTCCATTTACTTTTAGCTTCTGTCTGATGGGTTCTTCCCTTGGGATGCTAATCTCCTCATGCACATTATACATAGTCACACTTGCCTTTATGTGGTGCATTTCAGCTCCTTCTTCCTCACTCTCCACATTCTCCTCTTCCAAGAAATGGGCTTGTTTACCTTGTCTGCCACGCCCTCCTTTTTGTTCCATTTTCATTCGGCAAACCCTTTTTATGTGTCCCACCTTTCCACAGTTGTGGCATTTTTCTGAAACAAACCTGCAGTCCTTGGCCACATGATTTAGTCCTCCACATCTGTAGCACTTCCTGACAACCTGTTGTGACGTCGAGCCGCCGTCCTCCATCTTGTTCACGGCTCCTAATCCTTTAGTGAATCGCGACTGTTCTGTCATGCTCTTCAAATCCACAATGTCTCTGTTAGCAGCCTCCATTGCTTGAGCAAACTTCAGCGCCTTTTCAAATGTTAGCGAATCCTCTGCTAACAATCTGCGCTGTATTCTGTCGTCGCTTATTCCACATACTAAACGATCCCGCAGCATCACCGTCAGGGAGTCACCAAAGTTACAGTCCTGTGCGAGCTTCCTCAGCTCCGCTACATAATCGCCCACACTTTCCTCCGGCCTTCTATTCCGTGTGTTAAACTTCCACCGCTGCACAATTTCACTCGGCTTAGGGTGAAAATGATTGTTCAACAATCCCACCAACTCAGCATAAGAACGATCCCCTGGCTTGACCGGACTGAGTAGGTTCCTAATCAGGGCATAGGTCTGTGCGCCCACGCAACTCAACAGTACCGCTCGCTTCTTCTCCTCCTCCTTAATATCATTCGCCACAAAGAAGTAATCCAAAATCTCACAATATTCCTCCCAGGATTGCAGCTCGCTGTCGAACGGTGCCACCGAGCCCAAAGTGGTAGCCATTATTCCACACTGAGGGTTACGCTCCACTTCCCACAGATGCTAGCGCTGTACCACTTGCCAACCTCAGTTCATAAGTCACTTAGCACGGTGTAACTTCACAGCAAAACCTGGCTTTTACCCTCGTCGCCATATGTGATATCCTAAGACCAAGGAACCACGGAGACCATGTTTAGCTCACAGTTGCTTCTTTATTAAGAGAACCGGGGCATGCGTCCCCACAGACTGAAAGCTCCCCAACCACTGTTGCCCCCTGGTGGACAAATCCTTGCCACAACATAACAACATGAGCCTAAAATTAGCTGCCTTAATGTTAGCTTGAAACCAGCTTGTATTGTTGTTTAGCTGGCTCTTGTGAGCTATCTGAAGATGGGAGATGAGGCGTCAGGTGAGGAGGAAGGGAGTGATATTAGGTGTTGGTGACATTGTCAGTGTTGCCAACTCCTCAGTAAGGAAAATCGTATTGGCTGTCCTAAAAGTTGCTAAATTACATCATCACATAATTTGCATAATTGATCATGCTTGCTGTAGGAGAGAGAAATAACATCATGGAAGAGATATAAACTGAGTAAAAACTGAGTATTTCTTTTAGCAATTATATATTTTTTAATGTCACAATTCAAACCCACCTCCTTTATCTGGGCTTGGGATCGGCAAAAGTGACCTGAAATAGGCACTCTGGCAAAGTCACTGTTTTTTTTGTGTGCGTGTTTTTATGTAGTTTTAAACCTTGTAATCCACAAAAAGCAACAGTCAATGAAGAACTGACTGAGTTACAGTCAGGGCGGGAGCAACAGCTTCGCTCATGCACAGTTCATTTGCAGTTTGGGCGTGTAGGGGTGAACATCTCCTGCTCTGACAGCAGCTGGGGGCGACTGCTGCGTGAGGACTAGCCGCCACCTGTGAGCTCTTTGGCACGGGCGAGGTGCCCACAGCAGCACCCACTGCTTGTTGAGAGCAACAGTGATACATGCTTTTACATCAAAAAGTCGTCATAAGTATCCAATAACACCAGCAAAAATTGCTAGATTTTTTTGCTAGTGGCTTTTAAGAAAAAAGTGGCTAAGGGGGTCTGAAAACTCGCTAATCATAGCGACTAAGTCATTAAGTTAGCAACACTGGGCGCTCCTTTACCGATGATAACGCTTAGGGTTGATCGTTCATATCTTGAGTCTAAAGGTGGAGACACAAATTTAAATGTTTCTCTCCAGCATTTGCATGCCTACAACTTCCCTTATTCTCTGCCTTTGTTATTTTGTGTTACCAGTCATTAGCCTCATTCGTAAAATCCACTGCATTCAAATATTGTGGGGGAGCATTGCGCTTTCCCCAAACCGCAAACCCTAATAAACGTATTGATTATAAGGTTATGAAAACCCATCAGTTTGTCAACAGGGTTATTACGCTTGAATCTATGGATATTTGTGCATACAATATTCTTTTTTGCTCTTAAATAGCCTAAAAATTACTGAGTGCACCTTTTTGGAATTTAACTGTTCCAAAACTAATGTGGAATAATTATACGAAAACTTATGAAACAAAACCCTTCACCGGACAGTGATCTACAATTGGTAAAATGTTAGTTCATAATCAAATCAGCGAAGGTTTTAGCCACAATTACTAATAATATTTAATTATGTTGTAAATATATAATGAAAGGCAGCACATTAATCAGTTCATTTCTGGGTAGTACAGCCAATATAATAGATGTATGCAAAACCAGTATGAGTGATGGTATATGTCAGATTGTGCTGGACATCTGAAAGAGTCGCTACACTCAACAGTTTCCTTTCAGATTTACAGTCTGTTGTCAGGTTTTATATTATTAACAATGTGTTACACTTAAATCATGAATAACAGTCAGTGGGATGTGAAGATTGTGTGAGGCTCTATTTACACCCATTGTAGACCCCCAACCCTCGCGTTGCAGCTGCAGTTCAGCAAGCTCAGACAAATACAGTGTGACAGCTAAAATCAGTAGACAAGTTGGCACATTATGCTAATTATGAGATGTCATTACATCTTAAATGGGAATGGCTGGTGGGCTTAGAAAGAGGAACGAGGGCATCGTCAGTAGCCCCATCGACACAAACTCGATCCATTTTTCCCCACACCCCAACAATCAACCCTGTCCTCCAATTCATTCTCTCTCTAACATCTCACCCTTGGCACCAGCACCCTAAAGTCCCTAAATGTCTAATCTGACCCAGTGTGACAAACACAGCGAGGCTGTAATGTATCATTTCAGTGCGCGACTTCGACTGGTAACGATGGATGTTATTGAGAGAGAGCATGTCATTGGCAGATTCTTGGCTGGACGTAATTAGATAAATACGCTCATATTGAAAGCTGTGCACACATAGAAACTTATATACAGGGTGAGCCATTTATATGGATACACTGTAATAACATGCGAATGGTTGGTGATATTAAAGTCCTGTTTGTGGCACATTAGTATATGTGAGGGGGCAAACTCCTCAAGATGGGTCGTGACCATAGTGGCCATTTAGAAGTCGGCCATCTTGGATACAACTTTTATTTTTTCAATAGGAAGAGGGCCATGTGACACATCAAACGTATTGGTAATGTCACAAGAATAACAATGGTGTGCTTGGTTTCAACGTAACTTTATTCTTTCATGAGTTATTTACAAGTTTCTGACCACTTATAAAATGTGTTCAATGTGCTGCCCATTGTGTTGGATTGTCAATGCAACCCTCTTCTCCCCCTCTTCACACACTGATAGCAACACCGCAGGAGAAATGCCAGCACAGGCATCCAGTATCCGTAGTTTCAGGTGCTGCACATCTCGTATCTTCACACCATAGACAATTGCCTTCAGATGACCCCAAAGATAAAAGTCTAAGGGGGTCAGATCAGGAGACCTTGGGGCCCATTCAACTGGCCCAGGACAACCAATCCACTTTCCAGGAAACTGTTCATCTAGGAATGCTCGGACCTGGCACCTATAATGTGGTGGTGTACCATCTTACTGGAAAAATTTAGGGAACGTACCAGCTTCAGTGCATAAAGAGGGAAACACATCATCATGTAGCAATTTCAAATATCCAGTGGCCTTGAGGTTACCATTGATGAAGAATGGACCCACTATCGTTGTACCCCATATACCACACCAAACCATCACTTTTGTTGGTCCAGCAGTCTTGGAGGGATCCATCCAATGTGGGTTAGTGTCAGACTGATAGCGGTGGTTTTCTTTGTTAACTTCACCATTCACATAAAAGTTTGCCTCATCACTGAACAAAATCTTCAGCATTCCAGTTTTTGCTTTGACCATTCTGCAAATTCTGTGCCCCGATCTGGGTCATCCTCGTTGAGATGCTGCAGTAGCTGGAGTTTGTAAGTGTGCCATTTGTGAGTAGCTAATATCCACCGAAAGGATGTTTGACTAATGCCACTCTCCAGTGACATGCGGCGAGTGCTACGCTGTGGGCTCTTGCTGAATGAAGCTAGGACAGCCACTGACGTTTCTTCATTAGTGACAGTTTTCTTGAGTCCACATTTTGGCAAATCCAACAGTGAACCAGTTTCACGAAAATTAGCAAGCAGTTTGCTGACTGTAGCATGGGAGATGGGTGGTCTCGTAGGGTGTCTTGCATTGAAATCTGCTGCAATGACCCGGTTTGTGCGTTCACCAGATATCAACACAATTTCGATCCGCTCCTCATGTGTTAAACTCTTCGACATGTCAATGGCTGTGAACAAAGACAAACTTGTAAATAACTCATGAAAGAATAAAGTTACGTTGAAACCAAGCACACCATCGTTTTTCTTGTGACATTACCAATACGTTTGATGTGTCACATGGCCCTCTTCCTATTGAAAAAACAAAAGTTGTATCCAAGATGGCCGATTTCTAAATGGCCACCATGGTCACCACCCATCTTGAGGAGTTTGCCCCCTCACATATACTAATGTGCCACAAACAGGACTTTAATATCACCAACCATTCCCATTTTATTACGGTGTATCCATATAAATGGCTCACCCTGTAGATAAAGCAGATGCTGTAGATGCAGCATTACTTAACTGCTGACTGTGGAGGCTGTTTTAACATTGTGCGCAGGACTCCATGTTCTTCTCGCCATAAGATTAGATAAGATACTTTACTTACCCTGACTGATTGCATCTCATGATAAGGACCTAAACATTTAATAGACACAGATATCATGTGATCATATGAGTTTTCAATGGTCATTTTATCTCTTTGTGAAAGTAGGATTGTCTCTGAGGTCTCCGCAAATGACCTGTCACATTATCTATGTAACAAAACACACAGATATACACACAATTATTATGACTTAGATATATCTTCATGCCTAACTAATCATACTGTGAATTTAAGCATATTTCAATGGCCGTATTAGTGTATAAACTACTATGGGTGTTGATTGTATTATTTCTGTGTCACTGAGCCAATCGAGACAATATCTGATATTTTCTCTCAGAGTGCCAGCAGGTAAAATGGGTAATCAGTAAAAGCAAAAGCAGTCTCACAGACACATGCACACAGACTTGCATGTTCACATACAGGCAGAGCATTCATCTCTCAGTAATCTAACCACAGGGATCCCTCACAGTTATGGCCCCAAATAGCAGGAGCTGTCAATATGGACAAGGTTAGTGAACCCAGGGTCATAACAAGCCAGACCCCTACCCACCACACACCGACACACTTCATCCACATAATATGACACTGCCTGGGCTGCATATTACCTAACTTTGATTACATACATGAACATCATGAATTTAATTCGGAATATCAAAAAAAAGAGTGTGCACTGTACATGCCTTAATATATCTCAGCCTGGTACTAATTGAATTTTATTCATTATACTCCAGGCTCCACAAATGTTTGAGGCACAACATGGCAAATAATTAAGCATTCATTTTTAGTGACATAATATTATATGGATGATATCACAAGGCCTCTGTCAGGGGGATTGTATTGATAAACTCAATAAGCTCATCTGGAGTAAAAATCGGAACGTATAGACAAAGTGCGTGCCTGTCAGTGTTTTTCTCTGCTCATAATTTAGATTAAATTAGAGTTAAATAAAAAAAAACGTCAAAAGAAGAGGAATCATCAAGCCGATAATAGGATTATTGTTTGTTGTTTGTTTGTTATGGATGGCGGATTAAAAAGAAAACCAGGGTTAAACGCAGGGAAGATTAGCACAGCCTGCGTAGTTATCGCCCTGCCGTTTCATAAAATTAGCAAACGCAACAGACTGAGAGCTCATTTGCATGAGGAGATAACGCTGGCATTGTTGTACGAGTGTTGCTGCTAATTAGAGGTTGTGCGAATACTGTTATGATGAATTAAACCCTTCATCATTAACACTGAGAAAACTCGCAAATGATTGGACAGAGGGGGGAATAGCTGAAAAGCGAGCTTGAAAGAGTATTTACAGGGTGTCAACTTGACTGACACCCCCTCCCCCCAAAAAGAGAGTCTAGGGAGGGGCAGCTTTCTCTTTCGAATGTTATCAAAGTCACTAAAGCCCCAGATTGAAATATTATGGGGTTTAATAATCTTGGGGTGGGAGGTTGGGGGGTGACCTGCTTCTGTGCAATGGCTTGTGCGTGTCTGGACTGCCTTCTGGATTTAGCTAGGACATGTCTGCGTGCGTGTGTGTGTTTGTGTGTGTGTGCGTGAGCTCATTTGTGAGTGTTTGTGATGTGTGTGTGCTTTCCTGTACCATACTGCATGTGTGTTTGCCTTATCTAAAGTGGTTAATTAAATAGCAGAGTGGAATTGTCATTTAGTTTTAATTATGTGCCATAAATGAGGAGAGCAGCCGACTCGCGCTCCTTCTCTCTATGAACTGGTCCTTCAAAAACATCAGTGAATAAAACCTAATATATGGTTCAGTTGGAAGTTATGCAATCTGACGAGAGTCGGCGAGAGGAGTGGAGAGTGGGGATGGTGGGTGGAAGTCGGGGGGGGGGGGAGTAAAAAGGGAGATGGTGCTAATTAAAGTCAGCTCTCTGTCAGTTCTGGTGGATAAACACTTCAAGAAGCTTTGCAGATAGACGAGAGATGCCTTTGTGTCAGGGAAATCTCTCTTACGTGGAAACGTACTCCGAAAAGGGTGACATTCCCCAGGGAGAAAGCGTCTGATAAGGACCTTGTATTAGTTTAATAAAAAATACAACCAAAAAACCCCAAAAAGGGCCAAAGTCATAAAGATATGCCCTTCGTCTAGTTTGTATAGCCAGCAACAATAAACCCCACAATACATTTCATTGATTACACTATTTGCACTGATTTGATCAGCTCCATGATATCTTAGCCACATATTGGTTCTTTTTTCTAAAAGTAATAATTTGCATGTAGTTTATATAAAACTACGTTTCCTAATCGTTTTCTGAACATGTGTTCTGAAGGCCTTTGTAGGCACTACAACTGATAATGACATGAACAATTTTAGCCTTTCTTGCTCACAGTTATTTTCTGTATTGACTGAACAAGCTTATCTTTTAAGAGACGGCCTTCTTGCTTTGTACAGCATCTTGCCTGCTTTTCCAAAGGAGTCACTGCACTGGTCCAAAATAGATTGATTATCTATTCATTGTTGTAATGCTTGGCAGTTGGTGTTTGACTCCACATTCTATTAGATTTCTTCTGTTTTGATTCTCCTTAGTTACAATGAATCAGAAAAGGAAAAATTACCTAGAGAATGCATGCTGAAAGGCAACAGCATTAGTCATGAGTGCACTACCATGAACGTTCATCTCTTATAGTTATGACCGCACTTAGATTTGGATGGTCCAACCAGATGTTCATTGTTAGGCTCAATGTAAAGACTAGTCTTAACAAAGACAGACTTGAGATATATAAGTGTATACTCCTGTGTATTTGTCTGTCTAAACCAGTTGGTACAACCGGCCTCAGAAATCAGACTCAGCAGTTGAAATGGGCCTGATACCCTTTTCAACTGTTTCACTCACTGAAGACACACTTAAGCAGTCAGAGCTGTGTACATCGGATTTTGAATGGGAACATCATCTTATCTAAGGAACTACCCCACAACTATCGAAATGCAGTGAGAGGAATATTGATGTATCTCCTAACACTCATACAACTCTTGTACTGAATTACAGTGAGTAGTATGAAAATGTCACTTGCTAGGAATTGGTTTCGGCAAAACAAAGCAGAATAACCCGTCAGGTGTTAACAACACAGTAAGAGAACTAACACAGCTGAAATACTGCAGTGAAACTATATCAGGCTGTTGCTTGCTTAGAATAGGGAAGAAAAAAAACCTTGTTGACATGGTTGTTGAATGTTACTATACAAATGAATTTGTTAATATTTTACAAGTGCAACAGATAGAGAGACTGGAACATTTGTTCTGCTGTGTTTTGGTCACTGGCAGCAATGTGCAGCAGTTGGGTCATAGCAACCAATCAAAGCTGCTCAACTCATTGCACCACCTCAAGTGTTACCAAATATATTTTTTTTCAAATGTCAAAAATTTCCATTCACATACCATGTTAGGTTAATGGCACAGTAACCTCTTTCAGATTGCCAGATGTTGAGCCCGTTCTCATTTGTCTGCTTTGGTTTGCTCGTGTTATTGCATTACTTCCTGGTCAGCAGACGCAGCCGGGAACTCAGTTCTTGTAGATGTTGGTTGAGGGTTGAAATTCGAGGCGCCTGCTTCTCCAAAGGACCCCCAGTGCCTGCAGGCAAAGCTGACCCCATCACCGTTCTCCTCCGACTGTCTGTGGTGCCGATCCTCGCTTCAGGCTACAAACTTACAAGGGGGGAATGCATGTTTGGAGGAGAGAAGGGGGAGTACAAGGCTGCATAGGGCAAAGGCTTAATTTGCCTGTTTTGTCACTAAATTTAAATAGGAAGATGCTGGGAAGTGCAATATTTTACAATGTGATTAATCCCTCTCTGTCATGGCATACAAGGGGCTAATGGGAAATAATGGGGTGAGGGAGTCGGGGTGGATGAGTTGTGGGGGACCAGTTGACTGGTGATTTGCTTGGATATTTGCCTCTTCCATGCAGTCAAATCAGCCTCCATTTAGAACATGAAAAAGTGTGTTTAATTTGTGATTCAAACAAAGTACTTTGAACACATTGTTTTATAGAATCCATTGAAGATATCTGGATTTTTATGATTTTTAAAACAGGTACTTTAAGCATCAGTTTTATACTATTCCATGGTATCCATATTATTTAATTTAGATTACCTTAATAATTTCAGATAACTCAGGTACTGGGTGGTAAGGGGTGTGTGTGTGTGTGTGTGAGGGGGGGGGGGGGGGGGGGGGTATTCATTAAAGCTACTTGCAAGCTACTTGCATACATTTTTTAATTACTACTATAAAATTAATATTCTTGCGGGCACTGTGAAAGGAAGTGATAGAAAACAAAGGAGTATTTGGAAAGAGTTTTTTTTTTTTTTTTTTTTTGCAAAACAACACCACATTTTTCTTTGAGTGACAGCCAGCAGTATTTTCAAGGCTTTCCTTCCTAGTGAAGCCCGGGCGACAAACTGCACATCACAAGCCGGCCAAGATGGCATCCATCGCACAGCCCTGCCACTGATCTCACCGCCATCGGCCGCCAATCAGACTCATCACATGGCTGCCTTCTGCTTGCTGACAGCAGCCAGGGCCAGAAAAGTTAACTCTTGCTCCACCAAACTGGACAGAAAATCTAGTGGAATGACTGGGCCTTTCTCTGTGTCTTTTTTCCTCTTTGTTTGTGGTCAGATTATATCTGCACAAACCAGGATTGAACCACAGCAAGCGATCACTCTCTCCAGGATCCACCTCAGCCTCCTCACTGTCACTGGGACAGCAGAGCAGCAATTTTTTTGTTTTTTTGTTTTTTTCTTCTTCTTCTTTCTGCTCTTTTTTTGCAGCTAGACCAGCCTTATCATCTCAGTTTGCATACACAACACTGTGGTAAATTATCGTGTGAATGTGCATAGTGAACATTTCTAACTTAATTGGGAATATTGAATAGCAGATAATTAGATATTTGATGTGACACGTGGCGTCTAATGGGCTTGATGCAGTGGTCTCATGTTGTTCCCATAGCGAGAGGGATTTTTGATGTGTTGTCAGGCTCCAGTGTAAAAATAACTGAAGTGACAGCAGTGACTTGGTTGTCAGTGTTGTCGAGGCTGGTGCGGATTTTCACAGCCATGGGTCCTGTGTATGTGTGTGTGTGAGTGTATACGCCTGTGTATATGCATGTGTGCGTGCGTGTGTGTGTGCTTGCATGCACTTGTATACTTGTGTGTGTGTTTGTGCACTGCAATGTTGTGGGTGACAGTGCTGATCGCTGTGTGATGACAGCCTATCATTGTCGCTGTGCAAGAGTGAGAGTGGCAGGGGGGCCTTTTTGGCATGTGATTTCTCCACGCCTTCATCTGTGTCTATGGCACTCCGAGCTTGGCTTAACAAAGGAGAAGCAGGGTGGCGAGGTAGAGGGGGAGTACTCGGTGCTGGATGTCGGAGGCTGGGTGGGGCTAGCCGTTGAGACACTGTGATAGTAGCTGCAGTCACATGGTGTCACTTCCACCCACGGTTCAGGAACAGGAAGCAGAATTCAGAGAATCTGTAGGGCAAAAAAGTCACCATGGCAACCAGCTCCTTTTAAACTTTTTTTTGTATGGTTGCACATTGAAGCAGTGAAAACATGGCTAACTATCAGTCACATTTAACATGCTTGAGTAATTTCGATTGTTGCAGGTTTGTCAAGTTCACTTGCCATTTGCTAGCCATCTTGTTAAAGCCTCCAAGCAGTTACTTCGGTTTAGCAAGACCAAACCTTTTTTTCTAAATGAATTGTAAGAAAGCCATTGCTTTCATTTCTTTTATGACTGGGACATAAAAACTCATGTATAGAATTAGCAGCCAAATCTAATGAAAAATGTTAAATTCTTTGATTGCCTGCACCAAGGAGGTTATGTTTTTGGTAGCATTTGCGTGCATGTGTGTCATTTTTCTGTCTGTAAACACAATAAGTCAAAAAGGTTTGACTGGAAAAATTTTGTTGGGGTGTAAAGTGGGGTCATGTTAATAATCCATTAAAATTTGGCCTTTATCCACCAAAGTTTTCAGGGCCAAATCAATGATTTATTATTTGAAAATTGAAGGGGAAAAAAACCTTAGAACTTAGAAACCATGATTGTGGTGTGCATTATCAGCATATAGAAAGTACCATACAAAGATTTAAAATGGCACGTCACATTTGACCTCTGACCCCTCCTTCAAGGTCAGTATATTGATTTAAAGGTCAAAGTGATAATAATAATACTCTACAGAGCTGTTTAAAACTATTTTTCTTACTGTCATTGTTTATTGTCTACATACAGATATATATAGGGAATAATATAAGTAAATTATACATTTACATCCAGATGTTATGTCACATCCGACCTGTGACCTTTTACTTTTCACAGCTGCCCTTCAAGTTGATCCCAAATGTGTTATGTCTTTAAAAAAAAAGTAATGTCAACAAAAAGAGAACAAGCTGCCTAGTTAGTTAGAAACACTGTAGTATAATATTATATAATGATATAATATATAGAATATAATCTATTATTATCTACTTCTACATAACATTTGTATACTCAAAGTAAACATCTGTCATGCTACCCTTATCTGATTTTTAACCTTTTAAAACCGGTCAGAGCGGGCACGCTCCGTTTTGCGAAACTACTTTTAAATCCCGGTAGTACTGCAACCAGGTGAGCTAGCGCAACAATTTTTTTTGCATATGAAACCAGAGGAGTTGTACTTACATCTTATGCCATCAGCTTGTCCTAGGTCACAGTTTCCTTCCACATATAGCTTTGCAAAAATTGCATAAAAAGCGCTTGCAGGAACAAAAACATAATATTCCAGAAACACGCTTTGCCGATCCGATCAGCTGTTTGGAACACTTCCTACGTTGGAATAGACGTCAGCGCGAACTATTGCATGTCCGCTATGACCTGCCCGAAACCGGAAGTGACGTCATTTTTGCGGAAATGTCGTTTTTTACCATCAGGGCCTCATGAGCCTATACTGGTGTTTTTAAAAGTTATGTTTGACTTTATGACTTTCTGTGTCGTTTCTGGGATGCTTAGGACTAATATTGCACTGCTGGAAATAGTTTATTTTGATGCATGTGCTGCTTTTTTGCAAATTTGCACTATAATATTTATTTTCGTTTTTCCTGCAGTGAATAAAAATTGGTGTATTTCAAAAATAAAACTATGAAGACAGTCAAAATAAATTCCCTGTGGTGGGAAACTATTTTGTGCAACTTTTTTGTATTTACAGTTTTGAGGGATAAGCCTCTTAAATTTCTCTAACTAGAAATATATGTTAAAAAAACAAAAACGATTTTCAATTTTTTTGTAGTTTATTGCACTTTTTTGCAATTTATGTAATTACTATGCACTTAATACACACATATTATTAAAATTTAGGCTGTAATGGTTGTATTGATGTATAGCAACTTGAAATGCTCCCAAAAATGGCACCACAACATGTAAAAATATAATATAAGCTCTGGCGGACTTGGTTCTATGGTAGGTCTTAAAGGGTTAATGAACAGCAAACTTAAAAAGCTTTTAGAAATTACAAAGAAAATAAATTGAATACATGCAAACTACAATACTATTCCCTTAAAAGTAAATACTGCCCAGAGAGTGAATGGCCTTGGTGAAGGTTTGCAACCCTTGGAGTTTTTCTTGTGGTAAGGTGTGTTAGGTGTGTGTCGGAAAGTAAAGACCCTAATATATTAGAACGAAATCCCAACAATCACATGAGACCTATGAGCAAGGATTTTGTGACGGTAGGAAGGAAAAACTTCCTTTTTAACAGAAAAAAACATCCGTCAGAACCAGGCTCAGGGAGGGCTGTCCATCTGCCATGGCCAGTTGGATGTGAGGGGAGGTAGAATCGAGCAGAGAGAGGCAAAGACTACTACAGAAGCATAGTGTTTCGTAGCACGATCTCTGGCTCATCCCAACAAATACCGTGCTAGTTCATATACAGAAAGTCAGTAATTGAGTACTTACACTGCGAAAATGATCAGATATGGCTGTGCATCAGTGTCAAATCTACAAGACTGGCTTGTATGTTTCCTGGTTCAGCTTTTGTAAGCAGATGATTGGCTATTACAACATCCATCTCACAAAACAACCCCACAGATTTCTATCTGGGATTCTTTGAGTACCATGTCCCTTATAACAGCTCTGGTTTTACTTTGTACTGGTTTTGTAAAAGGAAGCAGAAAAAAAAAATTATCCAATCTGACAACATCAAAAAGTTTCCTGTGAAAGGAGTCATTTCATTTTCTGGTTAGATTTTTGATAAGGGGAAGGGCTTTTGTAATAACTTGCCTTAAGTCATCAGGGGCGAAATTTCAAGGAGACAGATCACATGATTGTTTCTGTCTAAGGCTGCTTTGGAAATGCTCCAAAAAGCCTCTTTCTTTCCTAGTTATTACCTTATTTATATATGAAAAGTTAAACCAAAGTAGGATTCATAATGGAAATATTTCCTCTTTAAGATCTAGGAACAAAAGCTCCCAGTGAGGTTGGCCTTGGCATACTTTGAAACTAGTCCAGTTCATTGCACATACAGTCCACGCACACACAATGGCTGAAGTAAATTATCTCGATGAAATGAAAATGAAATGACAGGCTGTCCATTAAGTCAACACCCAGGAATTCCAGCTTCCTATCTTAGTAGCACTAAGGTTATGTGTGACTATTAACTAGACTGTCTGCCCATCTCACCTGGAGACTTCTTCATGGGGAAAGAAGTGAGTAGTAGCTCACAAGGACTTAGTGTTTGCTGATTGTCTGTCCTGATCATTGTTTTCATATTAACAGTAAACTCAAAATATAAAAGTTATGTATTTATATATACATAAAGTGTATTCACCTGCTTCAGTGTCTGTGTATTTTCGGGTTGAATTTAGAGTCGCCTCCCTGAGTTATTTATGCCAGATTAACTGTGACAAAGATTGTCATTTATTCTTTTATCAGCAAAGAAGACAAACTTTTCAGATGCGTCAGAGACAAGCCACCGCATGTTGTACACTCTGAGGAGCATGAGAAACGTGCGCTTCGTAAGTGTGGAGGCAGTTAACCTTTAATAAACAGATGGACAACTCCAACTGGTGCTGTGAAATTAAAAGGCTTGAAATAACAACAGTACGATTACATGCAAGCTGCCTACAATGCCAGTCTGTTTCTTTTTCCCTTAATTTTACTTTTGTTCCTTCAAACTGATACCAAAGTGGTCAGGGCTCGTCTTATTTAGGGCTCCAGGCCACTAGAAACTCTTAGGTGGTCCTCCACAAAATTACCTAGTGCAGTCAAGGGGGTTCACATGACATAACCTCAGCAAATAGTGGTAATCATTAATAAAAAAAAACCCTGCACATTAACAGCAATTGATCAGTGCTTTACACGACAGTGTTGTGCTCGCTCGGATTGAAATTTTACTCATAAACTAGTACTCATTTATGGTTGACACATGGAATCAGATGGAACAACCACAGTATTTATGCCAAGCAAAAACTCACACACAGCAACAGATACGCCTCTCTTGTTTCTCCCTTCTTTCATCTTTGCAACCCCCCCCCCAAAAAAAAAAAAAAACCCTGCTGGCAACCTCTGGCTACAAAAACTTGAACCAATAATGTTAATGGGGGATCACATGGGAGCAGCTATTGAGCTGGGTGTGGGGTTTGCAGGGGAAACTGCTTCCAAGCAAACACATTGTAGTCCTTTAAAGAAAGGGGAAGAATGTGCAACACATGCCCCTGAGCTTCAAATCCTCTGGGAAGTGATCAGTTTATACAAGTCTTGGAAACATGATTTAGTCTTTTACAGGACACAAAAAAATCTCCATTAAAAATCTATATAAAAAGTGTTCATTGCAGGGTTTCCAGACTGAAAAAAATCCCATGCCACACTGGAAATATTTCTGTGGTCACACTTTCTTTGAAGCAATATTAACAAAAACATATTGACAAGTTGTGGTCAGGGGAGAAACCACCATCAGGGCAGGAGAGGTTGGATCTTCTGTGTCCTGTCCTGTCTCAGTATATATATCTTGTCCTGTGCAATAAAGATCTTGCATTAAATGGATATCGAGCTGTCTTACTGTGTTTTTGTATTCAGCACAAGCAAACTTTTATTCCGTTGGCACCGCATTTATCTGCTCGAGGAACAACAGCAGCTTTGTACACATTGCCCAGTTTGTGGCCTATAAAAAGCCTACGGCTAATTTTCCAAATTCCATCCACTCCAATAGAACAACCTCCTGATTAACAGTATGGATATCTCTGCTTTTCCTTCACTGCTAGTCATATACATATTTGTGTGTGTGTGTGTGTGTGTGTGTGTGTGTGTGTGTGTGTGTGTGTGTGTGTGTGTGTGTGTGTGTGTGTGTGTGTGTGTGTGTGTGTGTGTAATTATTCCATTTTAACTGTTTTTTGTGTGGGGGTTTAAGAAAAGAGTATTTTTTAGGACTGAAAGCCGATTTGTAATGCAAATGGTCATATAATGATCATGTATACTACAGTCAGACAGGGCCACATTTACAACTTCGATATTTTTCAAGCTCTTTGTCTTTGACCCCCAAATATTTAAATTTAGTGTGATTAGAAGAGTGTAAGTTTCTTTTGCATATGAGTTCACGTACATGGTGAAAGATTATTTTTTATTGTCCTGTGGAGGAAATGGCCTTCAACTTTATTACCAGATGAGGTCTTTATATTGGTCATTGGGATACATTTGACAAAGTCGTCTTTTTTTTAACACCCAATGAAAACTTTTTTTTTCTTTCTGTAGTATCTCTCCATGGCAACCACAGTGTGAGGAAGGTTTGGAAACGAGCTAGCTCGGCTTAAGCAGAGAGCACTGGTTAAAACTGTTGTGTGTTTTTTTTTAATAACCCACAGCTGACACACATGTATGCAAAGACACAAAAAGAAAATTTACGGCTTGAATTTTTAAATCTCAACCATCATTTGGTTACACTGACAAGTAAAGATTACCGAGATTGTTTCCTTACATGGTGAAGGAATTTAAACACTCCAATTCTCGTCTCCCGCTGGAAGATAGCCTGTGGGTTACATGGCAACTGTCTTAACCTAACTGAAGTGAATATATCCCATTAACCACCAGCTTCAGTCTGGTAATACCACTGGACAGGTGACCTGCAGGCCTATAACATGTCTCAACCCTCATTCATGCCTGCCTGGGATGAGGCCTGTCCAGAAAGAGGCCTCGAGGGCCTACTGTATCTCACGGTCATGTCTAATCTGGTTACCGCAGCAACAGCAGGGATTAGGAGTGTGATAAGGGAGGGGCTCCTCTAACGAGTCTGGTCATATGCATAATTCATGTAAACGAGCCAGGCTAGGAGGAAAGCATATATAGAACACACACACACACACGTAGACATATACACATGTAATTAACCACTATCTCATGGATATCTCCTTGCAGTGTTGATGTACATGCAACACATTAAGTCTACATATTCGAGGTAAATCATAATGAAGCCGTATTTGCTGCAGAATTTGAAATGAGATTAATTAAACTTTTCTTTCATTGCACTGCTCGGCTTTAAAGGAAAATACAAACACACCTACATGTTCACCCTGAAATGCTTTATTGAGTCAGTGAAGCAAAAATTATGTGAGGCTGATGAGATGTGGTGTCATCCGTGCTTTAACAACACGCTGCAGCTGAAGCCCGGAAAACAATCACATCCAACGGTGTGACACGGGGTCATTTCTACAATATTAGTCATTTTCACTCACGAGCAGATGTCTTAAGGGACGAGATTATGGCTGTGATTTCACTGTGACTCAACATTCATATCACTAAAGTGCGAATGTGCTTGTGTGTGTTTGTGTGCGACAAAGAAAGAAAGAGATAGTCGGGGTGTCTGCATTAGTGAATTTGAATGCACTTGTTTATGTATATGTTGCTTCTCAGTGGACATGACAAATGTGTCGCCCCCTTCAGTGTGTGCTACAACGAGAGGCCGCCTTCCACCGCCCCTCACAAGCAAGCACACTAACACACAAACACACGCATACACTCTGCCACCTCTTCGCCCTCGCTCTTCTCCTCGTGCCCCACTCCCCCACACCCCACCTGCATAATAAACCCCCGCACCCTCACCCCCACACCCCCCTTCTGTCTTTCCTGCCAGAGCGCCCATGTCCAAACCAAACACAACAGATCAACAACTCGACATGCAGATCGTGTCACGGGATAAATTATGCGCAGCGTGTCAGCCTCATACGTGGGCTCTCGGCTGGCTGTCCGTGACATGTGTCAGGGTGCCCCTGCGTCTCCGCTGCACAACGCTAATGACGGGATGCCGGGTTAGCCTCCGATGCACCCCACCCCTCCGCCTGCCCCCAACCACCTTCTACCCCTTCAACCACTCCCCTACCACCAGCACCCACCCCCACCACCCACTCATCACCAGCGATGAGACAGTGTGTCACCTCTGTGAGGGTGGAAGTTTAAAAAAAAAAATGTTTTGGTCCAGTGTTTTATCAATGTGGATTTTTGGTTAAAAAGCAGTGAAAGTAAGTGTTTAATGTGTTTGGTTTCGTGTAGAGTCCACGGATATCGAGAAATATTATAAAATAGTCAACCATCATAAACTGACACAATAAACAATAATAAATAAACAATAAAAATCATAATCGACACAGAGGGTTTTGTCCTTTGTTGTTATTAAGTGGTGTGCAGCACTAAACCAAATGCCAAGTGTTGGTATCAGTTCTGTACATCCTTTGATATACACAGCATGACATGCAAGACCTTTTTAAAACAATTTACCGGTCTCCCCTTCCTCCCCACCCCCGTCCTCATCCTCTCCCCTCCTCTCAAATCTCTACCTTCTCTTGGTGCATTTTTTATTTATGCCCTTTTTTTGTGGTCTTTGTATGCAAATCCTGTCTGACTTGTCTGAATTATGTGTGTCTGTCCAGGAGCTTCTGTGATTCGGAGTGACTGAGGATTGCACACACGGTGATTGCATCCACTGGGCCCACTCTGAGCCTTGCATAAGTAATTGAGATGTCAGTATGTGTTCTCATATTCCCACAACAAAACTGTAGGAAAACATGCACTGTTGAAGGTCATTTGAATAATTCCTTAATGGAAGGAAGGCCTTGTTTTTCAGGATGCATGAAAAAGCAAATGTCAATGATCAAAATCAAGCAGCATCATATCTCATGGAGGCAGCACTGATTCCTGGAGCACTTCACCCTCCATCTCCCTCTCTTTCCTCTCTGAAAAGATAGATAAGGGATAAGTGTCTTTGTGCATATCAAGCACAGCACAAGCCACTGTTTCTCAAGGGTCTTTTTGAAACACAAATTGGTTTTGAGACATTTTCTATGTTGACCTCTTTGATTTGAAATAGGAAACGACAGGAACATGGTAGTTCTCGTGCTAAAAAAAAGAAAAGAAAAACCCTGAGAGGTCAGTGATTAAATCATACATACACACAATGGATGAGGGGAAATATGTCATTAATCTTTCATATATAGATTATTATCACAGCTATAGACAAGTCCCCAGGTGAACAGCCAAACACAGATAGTTATTAGCTGCTACATGGAGAAGGTGTGCATAGAAAAACACGTACCGGGCACAGGGCATGTTTATATCCTAGGGATTAACAATTCAAATGCATATTTTATGGAAAGATACATGCCTTTTAACGTACACCTTAATGAAACTGAAAACGGCAGAGACTTACAACAAAACAGACCCGCTCCTGACCAAAAAAGGCAGGAAAAAATTGACACAGTGAGAACAGAATGGATAGGTATCGTATCTTGTTTTGTAAAACCACATCCTTCATCCACCAAGCTGGAGGAAACATTTCACCACCACCCCCGCCCATGCTTTGTGTTTTGTCCGGGCTTGTGATGGATGAAGGGCCTGGCGACACACACCTGCAGATCTCATCCACCACCAAATCATAACTAAAGGCTTGGCAGACTGAGATGATCTCCTACATCCGTTAGCCTGCTACTGTCAAACAACATCATTCTCTAAAGACAACTCTGTCACATCAACCCTCCCACCGCAAAATAAACCCACCTTGATGAAAGACTGCTGCATGTCCATCAAAGAAAAAAAAATGTGTGCACAGATACACTGCTACTCAAACCAGCTGGGGTATTGCACATGAGCAGCAGTGTAGCATGTGAGCTTTAATGAATAAAATCAACACATTTTAATACATTTACAATCTTATTAGTGAGCTATGAACGATATGAGGAAGGTTACAGGTGAAAAGTTAAACAGTAATAATAATAATAGACATTTCAAAGTGTCTCAAAATACAAAGTGAAAGTTGCTCCAAGAGCTGACTGACAAAAATATGACTTAAGGTTCTTAAATCTGTGTAACAGTTGCCTCACATTTTACAATGAGAAGCCTAGCAACAAAAATGAATCAAGTCCACGAAGTGACTTAGATGAACATAAAAATAGACGGAGGCAGGTATCCTCAGCTAAACGTGAATACTGATAACTTCTTCCCGAATGCAATTTCCACAATGAAGCCTCTTATCAGGATCCGAACAGATTTCTCCGACTTTAGTTTCTGATCCCGTACAAAGGCTCTCAGTCGTTGTTGCTTTGTTTGCTGATTCTCTGTCAGACATTGTTTGTTTGGTTTGAGGTATTTTGGAAGGGTATTAAACCATACGTCAGAGTTGTGTGCAAAAAGTTAGAGGTTTTGCACACTGCAGACGTACGCCGGGATCCTCAGCGGGAGCTTTGTCTTTGTTTCGTGGTTGACGATGAACTCCGCGTCGCTATCACACACAAAACCTGGAACGACGACCAGGAACATGCGAAGCTGTTCAAAAGGACTTGTCAGGGAAAACCACAGGTGTTGTTTCCGCTGAGCATGCGCACATATTGAAGTAATAACACACCTCGGAACTTTAGAGGTGAACCTCTGAGAAGAGATCAAACGGCACGAGCGCTTAGATCAACAAACCCTGTCTCATTCAGCTTCATTTCTCTGTGAGCCCTAACCCTAGTGTGACACCTCTCTATGACTGCCTTTAACAGATAACAGTGTGCTTTATGCAATGTACTGGATAAGAGTGTAAAGCTGAGTACACATTCCCATGCTATCCCATATATACATTCTGTATATATATATATATATATATATATATATATATATATATATATACACACACACACACACACACACACACATACATATATATATATATATATGTGTGTGTGTGTGTGTGTGTGTGTGTGTGTGTGTGTGTGTGTGTGTGTGTGTGTGTGTGTGTGTGTGTAGGTTAATACTCCCTCCCCATGTTCCCACCAGCCCAGGTAATTTTGTTATTCTGTTTGCGCCCTCTGTCTACACCCACCCCTGTCTGCTGTACATAATGGTCCAAGCCCTGGGAGGAAGCAGGCATTTACTTATACAAAACCTTGAGGAAATCCCTACCAATCCTCAGGGCTCACGTTCAGGAGCGCCCAAAACACAAAGGCTATGCAAATCTGCCCAGCCTGCGTTTATCTACCCTCGGTTTCCGTTTGCACCGCGGGAACCAGCATTGTGCTGTGCGTGGCGATTATCGCATGTAATTTACATAGAATACGCACAGGAAACAGTGCACTGATCTCTAACAAAGCAAGAAAGAGTCTCTATCGGCTCAGGAGCTATCTGACGGTGCAGCAAAATTACAGGTTTAGCTGTGGGGTATTAAACCTACAAGGTGTTTTTTATTTCTGGTGTGCAGGGAACACTATCTCCTCCAAATGTTGCTTGTTTATCTGCCTTGTTTGTTTTATAACCCAACTCTAGCAGTCCCCTCTCTGAGAAAGCTGCATCTTCAGCCAGGGCTAATCTGCCCTCTGCCTGTGTTTCCTTTGTCACTGAATCCATGTATCAACACAGCGAGGTGCAGTCAGATTGAGGAGGTGTGTAATTGCACAAAGACACTCGTGCTAATATAGCTGGGAGACTGAGTATGTGTGACTGACTCAGCTGACACAAGACATGTTGTGAGTGTGAGGAATGGAAGTCATAACACTGCAGCATGGCTTCATCCATACAAAGGCTGGTACTGTAAGTACTCTATCAGAAACCTGAGACATGAGGGCGAAATGAGAGATCGGATTCCTGATGCAGACGCTTCACCTGCGGGACTGCCCGGAGAAGAAAACCCCAAAGCTTGTTGATACCTTTGGCTGGGGGTCACACAGAGGTCGTGGCCCCTAATAAATCTCCTTTCAGCTTTCACACCGGCTGAATACTGAGGCAGTTCTATAAATTTAATAAAGCTGGATGTGAAACATAACAAAAGTCAACTGCGCGCACACACACACATACAAAAACAAAACAAAACTAAAACACAAAACTGATGACACAGAAGCTGTGTGATTTGTCCAAAACAGTAATTACGAAATATCTGAAAATGATCAGTAAAGTGGAACGAGAAACTGCAACAACTTCCACTATATGTGACTAACAATTTAAAAAACACACACAAAAAAGCCTGTATTCAGTGATAAGTGACACTTCATCAAAAAAAAATACAGTTGGACAAATCAACCAAAAAATGTGTACATGTGCTAAAATAGTAGCATTTATTGCACACATGTATTCAATTTGGTTGTGATTAATGTGACACAGGCCGCAGATTCACCCATAGCATCTCAAGAATCACATAAAATGTATTATTCAGTTTTGATTATAGGCTCCCTATTGCCCCCTTTTTTTTTTTAACTTAAGCAGAACAGACAGCCATCTGATTTTGCTCCAAGAAGACACGCAAAAAATACACTGCCGTCATTAATACAACACTGATTCTTTCAGAACGTCCCTCCGAAGGCCAGTCACAAGCCTAGCATGGGTTTCTTACTGTACAATAGGCACCCTTACAGGCTTATCATCCCCGTCATCTTCATCATTATAATCATTGGTGGTATGATGCGGCTCAGTCATCAGTTGTAAGTATGACACCAGTGACTTTTATTTTGTCTAACAATTTGGGAAAAACATAAAAGCAGGCCTGTTACAGAACACAGAATATGTACCAGCAGCGAGACGTTTCGAATCTCACCTCCAGTTTGCTAAGAATAGCCCCTAGAGGAAATCCTGTTACACTGGGTCAGGATTTGACATGGGTGTACACACTTGACTTTGCTCGAGAGCAAATTCTACAAAGCCGAGTTTTTACATTTTGAGTTTGGTGCACCGCCATGACAAAAGAACACACAACCACAAAAATCTGACTGTTAACAACTGCTTTGGGGTTTATTTTACAATTCAGAGAGAGAGAGAGAGAGAGAGAGAGAGAGAGAGAAAAGAAAAATGAAACAAACTAATCGGTGCTAAAAAGTCGTGGTTTTTTTTCTTTCTTTACAATATTGTCGATAAAACATTGAAATGTATAGTCATTGTGCATCGCTTATTTATTTTCCACACCATTTCATGCATCAAGTTGGATGCAAGTAATAATTAAAATCATTTCTGTAAACCAAGCCAAAGAAGCTAAATTTGTATTTTTCTTAAAAAAAAAGGTCATTTCGTAGCTCTACAGCATATATCTATGTACACCATCTGTTTTTATTTTTTAGCTTTTTCTTTTTGTATATAAAAATGACAATATAAAAGTTCAAGAATGCACACACCTTAAGATACAAACAATTTTGAGCCGTTTTTCAAATGGTAAGATATGTCTCATGGAGTACTGACATTTCACTGGTAATCATTTACACGTGACGGACTGTTCTCTTTACAGCTGAATAAAGCGACACAGTTTAGAAAGAGAAAAGTTGTAACAAACCATACACCTGGAAAATTGCTATGAGGTGATACTTCACAACAAGGAAAAAGTTTCTGCAGCAAACTTGCATACCGATGGCCGTTCATTTCCACTGATTAACTCAGAACCAGAAGCAGCATTTCACTTTTTCCAAATGTTCATGTGATCTTTTTTTTCCCTCTTTTTTACACTGACAGATTTATGAGCAGGCCATTCATCATCAAAAACATTGCCGTGACAGAAACCCAAGAAGGAAAGAGGGGCGGGGTGGGGGTGGGGTGATAATCCTTGATCTTTTAAAATCTGATTTTGACAAATGCAAGATATTTCAAAACATGTTCTCTTTACAAATTCAACTGTCTAAGGTGCTACTTCAGTCTTTCGGGGTATTCTTTCATTCTTTTGGTGTATACATTGAATTTTCCACCTTCTTCATATCAAGTAATATACAGTTATCTTTTCCACCAATTCTGTCCACTCGCCACTTTTACCGTTGAAGCAGTAGTTGTATTTTTGCCATGAAAAGATTAAAATATCGTGTTTAACCTTGATTCACTAAAATACATGCACAGATCAGACAAATAGCATATAAATATATTACAAAATAAGTGTAAAAAAGCTTGGCAAAACAAAAACAAATTGACATGAAAAGACATGGTCCAGTCAGGCAGTTATCACAAAAAAAAAATTAATAATAATAAGACTTGATTTTTATTTTTATTTTTCTGGCGGCTCAGTTCGGCCCAGTGCAGTAACTGTGAACAACGTCATTTTTAGTGCAATGAAAATCGAGTCAGTTCCACAGCTGTCAGTCTTTACTCTCAGCTCGAGACATTGTTTAAACCTTCTCCATTTTGTCTAGCTTCTCCAGTTTCTCCAAAGCGGTGACAAACACCAGGTGGTCCTCTGGAGACTTGCCATGGGTCTTGCTGAGGTGCAGTTTGACTGCGTGTTTGCTGACGAATGTCCGATTGCAAAGTCTGCACTGGTACACGGAGCCTGTGTCGTCCTCTGGCGTGGTCAAGGCTGACAGGGGGCTGCCGAATATCATTTTGTCTGTGATCACCTTCGAGGCAGCCTGCTGCTCCCGTAGGTGCTCAGCTGACAGTTTGGACAGGTCCTTCAAGCTGAAGCCCAGGTGAGACTCCAGGTGGCTGATGTAGGAGGAGGGAGTCCTGAACTGAGAGGCACAGTCACCACAGAGGAACACGGGCTGGCACGAGTCCATGTTCTTGAGAAACTTGGTGCCCCCAGTTCGTCTCAGCTGGTACTTGACATTAGCCAGCCAGTGGGATATGGTAGTCATGGAGAGGCCCGTGAATTTACAGATGTGGACCCTTTCCTGAGGGCCCAGGTCGGTCATGGCGTAGCGGCCCTCTGGGGTCTCCCTCAGGCTAGACGCAAACTGTGCCTGCAGAATGAGGAGATGCTGGGGATTCCAGTTTGACTGTCTCCCTTTCCTCTTCTGCACTGGGGAGAGGTCCTCGAGGGCATCCTCAAACGCGCTGCCGTCAGCGTCCGACTTCTCTGAGATGGAGGAGGGAGTTGAAGATTTGGGCGTAAGTCTCCCGGTGAGGTTCTTTACCATGTCTGAAATGTCCATCAGAGCGTTCTCTCTCAGGGGTGAGGAGACTGTGTCAGGGAGGGAAATAAGGGGTTTGTTACCATTTACGCTACTGTTGGTCAAAAGTGCACTGCTGCTTTTGTTGTTGTTGTTGTTGTTGCTATTAGTGGCAGACTTATTTTTACTCAGGTCTATGGGTTGGTCATTATTTTCATACAGCTGGTAGTGGTTGACGGGCTCAGCTGGCTTGCCCTGAGGAGTTGGGTTGAAAGCTGGCTTTTCCATCATGCTGTTGCTGATTTTGTAAAGCATAGACAGTGGATCTGCTGCGGGACATACTGGTTTTGAGGCTTTCCCCAGGTGTGTGTTCATGATTGACTGGAGTGCGCTAAGAGGGTTGATGAAAGGACTTTCAGGTGAGTGATCGGTGATGATGCCAAGACTGTTTCCGTTAGTTACTGGGGATTGGCACGTCTCAGAACCATTCTTTGAATGGTTGCTGTGGCTATCTACTAGGCTCTCTTTGGGCTCCTTCTTGCAGATAAGCTCTGAATCTACACTGCCCGGGCTGCTACTTCTCATACCAGATGGTTTACCTACAGAAAAGTCATTTGGAGATGCCAAATGCTCTCGCTGTTCTCTCAGTGCAGGGGAAGGGGATTTTCCCAGCGATGGTTGTCGGCATCGTTCCAGGCTCACCATCTTCTCCTCCTTTTCTTTCTTCACAGTGGCAGCTTTTCCTGTCACTTTCTCCACGAGCTCCTCCATGGCGGTGACATTGCTCCTTAGGGGAGTAGGAGAGGAAGGGCTCCGAGGTGAGTGGATGACTGAGTTGGGGTCGCTCACAAGACTTCGTAGACCACTGTTAAACATTGGCTGCATCTGAACACTCTGGACAGTCGGGGGTAGAACAGTAGCTGAGCTTTTCACGGCACCCTGCAGCTGGTAGGCCGCATGAATGCTAGGGTAGCCACCCCAGGTGGGCGTGCCTGTCTGAGCCTTGCTGATAGCACTAGATACTGTGTTCTCAAGGGATTTGAGAATATCTAAACCCTCTTTAGGGGTCTCCTCCAGGTCTTCTTCTCTAAGGTATTTATACGAGGTGGTGTCAGTCTCAGATTTCTCACCTGAGTCGTCTTTCTCTTCCTTGATTTTTTTCTCCACTTGCTCGCCTCCTTCGACTTTTTCATCCTCACCCGCTTCCCTCTTTTCCTCTGAGCCAGAGGATAGTGCAGGAGACACTGGCTGGGACTTAACCGTACTGGGAACAGGGAGTCTGGTGGTGGTTGGCGGTAATGGGATAGACTGAATCTTTTCTTCCACCACTGGATCAAAGACTAGCTGCTTGCCCTTTTTGGAAGCAGAATTTGTGACCTTCAAAAAGTGACCTGTAACCATCATGTGGGCAGTCAGCTGCTGCAATGTATCATGGGAGCTCCCGCACTCCATGCATTTTAGAATCTGTGCTTTGCGAGCTTCAAACTGCCATGTGTAGCTGGCACCATTCTGGTAGCCATAGCGGTTGTTTGGCGTAACATAGGGGTTAGCTGCAGCTTTTGTGTCTTTGCCAACATCCCCAAGAGAGACACTGCCACCACCACTACCAGCATGGATAGAGTCTGGGGAGCATGGAGAGACTATAGCATCTTGGATAGCACGTTTTTTAGCTGAAGTGGGCACCAGTTTAGTGGCCAAGGCTGGCACTGGTTCTTTGAGAGGCACTTTCTGGTAATGCTTGGTCTTGATCATATGAACGCTGAGATCTTGTAGAGATTCAAATGAGTGGCCACAGTACATGCATTTCAGAACTTTCTGGGCGTCCTCTTTCCCCTCCATTTCCATCAAGGAACGCTTACGTGGTTTGGACCAGCGCTTTCCCTGATCTTCCTCTTTGTCTTTGTTGTCATCTCGATAGTGGCCCGTCTCATTCATGTGGACCGTCAAACCCACCAGTGTGTCATAGGCAGCACTGCAGTCTTTGCAGCGGAACTTGCTCGCACCAGTAAAAACAGAGCCATACAGCTTGTTGTTCTGTCGGTAGAGCTGCACTGTGCTGAAGAGGCTAGGCTCTGGTAAAAGGTGATAGGGGGTCTGCTGAAGTGTTTTGGCAAGTGCTGCCTGATGCCAGTCATAGGCTACACCACTACCATTACTGGCAGCAGCACTGCTGCTCCCACTGCTGCTGGTTGCACTGTGGCTGCTAACAGAGCTAGCTGCTGTGCCATTTGTACTGCCACTTGCGCTCCCTGTGTGGTTGACAGTGGTGCTGGAGGTCTTGCCGTTATGGTGACTGCTAGCCATGTTGACCCCACTGCTCTTATTTATGGTTGTAGTTGTGGCCACAGAGGCAGTAGAGGCAGGCTCTGGACTAGTGAGGGCACTGTTGACACTGCCAGCTGCAGCAGGCTTAGATTTCATGATGTCCATTGTGATGCTAGACCAAGAGGCATCTGAGATGAGGTTTGCATAGACGGCCTTCATCTGTGCCAGGCTGTCCTGGAAAGAGAGGCCGTTGTTGGGACGGAAGGGAAAAGCTGAGCCCTCCCTCTCCTGACCATCCCTGGAAGAGGTGCTCTTGAAGTCTGCAAGTCGGTCGCTAGCATCACTAAGCGGAGACCCATATCCAGCGTCAGGGTTAGTGCCATTGCTGAGTGGGGAGTCTCTGTAGCTAGGTGGTCGGCCCCCATCCACGTCTTCTTCTTCCTCGTTGCAGAGGAACTCAGTGTCCTGGCCGTCTAATGAGAGGCCGTCATCTTGCAGGTGCTCTTCCTCATCGTGAGCAGCTGCCTTAAGCTCGTCCTCGGGCATGTACGCTGGAGTACAGAGAGACAGCAAGAGAGGGGAGATAAAAATGGAGGGGGGGGGGGGAGAAGAAAAGAGGTCAGCTCAGTGAAATTAAAGATTTACAGCACACTAACAGGACCACTGTCAAAATAACATGGAATGAATGCTCAATGGTGGGAAATGCAGGCTTTTATTCTCACCCAATGTGAGTGTGCGTATATGTCTGCATGCATGCATGACTTTGTGTGTACTTTGCACACATGTGTCTCTGAAAGCCGGTGGTGAAAAAAACCTCCAAGGGAAAAATAAATCACTGAGCTTCTGACAGTTGTCCTTTTCCTTCCCAACTATCTATTCCTCCACACATGCCTCATGTTCCCCAGGAAATGACTGGCTGTTTGGCCTTGTTAGCCAGCTGCATGCTTACATGTTCAGCTCCCTCCCTTCTCTTTCTTTCTCACTTTTCCAAGCCTGTACTGCATCTCACTCATCTAGTCCATGAAGCCTAGCTCCTCTCCCATTCAAGTTATTCGACTGGAGAGGGACAGAAGAAAAAAATTACCACTTTGGAGATATCACAGTTTTCCTAACCCACTCCAATTAGCTGACGGTCACTGTGCTACTATGCAGGAACTGGAAAAACAATGCTCTCTGGTTTGAGAGCGATACAAATGCAACCAGTTTATATATTTGCACTCCAGCTGTTCGATGATCCACAACAACACGGACAATGTCTTAAAAAGACAAATTAAAACAGGAAGGCAAACACTCGATTAAAGAAAAAAAGCCAAGCGGAAACAGAACTAAGATGTAACAGGTTTCAAGGAGAAAAAAAAACGTAAAAACAAACGAGATTGAAAGACAGACTACGTGCATTTGGAGGCGTGCATTTTTGTGAGTGTGTGTGTGTGCATGCAAAGAAAGGCACAGTAAGCATTAGCAAGCTGCGCAGACAGGAGATGGTTAGGGGGAGAATAAGTGAATGAGTAGAAGACGTGGGAGAGAAAGAAAAAGTGAGCAGGAGGCGGTGGGTTTGTTAGGTGGGGAGAGGCGGAATGAGAGGGGAAAAAAGGGAGAAAGAAGAGGGTGAGTGAGGCAGGGAGACAGGAGAGACGGCCCCCTAGCTTCTTCCTTTATCTCCTTCCTGCATGGTGAGATGTGTGTCCTACATGCCAGTATCAGTCTCTCCCGATGAAACAGATGTGCTGTCAACTTCAAACGGCACGCTAACCTGTCATATCATAATCTAAGTGGACATAATACCTGATATATATACACTGGCACCATTTACTGCTGCCTGAGAGGAGATGGGTGGAGGGTGGAGGGTGGTGGGTGGCGGCGGGGAGGAGGTGAGCAGCTGCACCATCAACTGTGAGTATGTGATGATGTGCATGTGCGTACGTGTGAGTGCCTCCGTAAGTGCCTGTTTGCGATTGCGACTCCGCACGCATGCTCACCTTCCGTGCCCATGTGTGTACTTTATGCATTTTTCCCCCCCCACTCGTACACATTTGCTCTTACAGCGCGAACCTGAACCCACCGACCATAATATTGCCTATAAGTCTGAGTTCGCTGTGTGCTACTGATACACCCTTCTCCAAATGAGCAACATACTCCCCTAACGCCTGACAGGATTTCTGTGAAATGAGAGCACTACAGGAGAACCTGGCTGCGCTTCAATCCCACTGACAGACTGAGACCGAGACAGTTTCTAAAACTCCTGAAAATCCCTAACACAGCAGATTAGCATTATGTGCTGTACTCTCTACAACACATCTGCAGAGTGTCTTCTGCTACAGTGCCTTCCCTCTCACTAACCCGCTTCCAAAAGAGGAGGCTATCAATACATATCAGCCTTTTTAATATACAAAGCATCCTGCAGAACGGCTATCCATTCTTCTCAAGCACACAGGAACGGCGCAAGCATACAGTAGGAATTACCTATGTGAATCACTCACATCAGCTGCAGCCAAAAAAAACAACTAAACCCCAATAGCTGGCAGTGTTCAATAAGTAGACACGCAGATACACAGACAGCAGGAATGAGAAGCAGCAGATCAGAAATATCCCTGGGTGAGTGACAAAACACAGACTGCAGCAGGGAGGGGCTTCGAACGATGAGCAGGTCGCCAGGGAACCCTTTGACGATCCCTGTCAATCAATTCCTGTCCTGCCATGTTGTCATGGAAACAACAAAGAGGGAGATATCAAAAGCCCACAGACAAAAGACTGGCAGAGACAGACATCTGTAAAAATCACAGGCAGCAAGTGGACGGCTTCGCAAGCCATAAACGTACAACGTTCGTGATGAAACTTGAGTCTGAAATAAATGATCTCTCCATCTGTTTTGAGATGCTGCATGAATTCTGACAGGATGCTAAAACCCAACAAATATTAGAAGCTACGCATCAACTCAATCACCCGCAACTTGAAGAAGTGCGATTGTGACTGGCGGCCAGATTAAGCCCCTTCTCTTCTCCTGGATGCACATATGCAGAGCAACACCAGCAGCAAGGGGCGGGCCCGGGAAGGGCTGGCGTGCCGTCCCTGGCGGTTTGGTTTGCCGAGTGGGTGATGGCTGTGAGCAGGGCCATCTGCACGGGCGCCAAAGCGCCTGTCACTTTTGCTCGGGGACGTGCCGCCATCAAGGAGACAGGCGGCAGTGCGGCCAGGATAGGACTGCAGACTCACTGTCACAAGCAGCAGCAATCAAGCCCGCCACCAGCCACGCCAGATCACCAGCAACAACAACAACAGCAACAACACGGGGAAAGGAAGCAAGACTTATCCACCCAGTGTCTCTGATCTCCTGGTACCTGCTCAGAGGGTTAATGTAGCGCTAACAAAAAGGCTTATAAAATTTGTAAAGTAGCAAAATGGGTTTGTAGAAGCCCCTTTAAGTGTTGTAAAGAGCTCTTTGAAAAATGCATAATGCACAAATAGATTGACATACACACTTAATAGAGCTGTAATGCATGCATTATCAAAGGTTTTCATGTCTCTGGTTACCAAATACACTTTGGAACACAGACCCTTATTTGATTAGAGATAAGAGCTTTAAAAGAGCTCAAGTATGTGTTTTGTTCCCATCTGCCTCATTTATTATTATTCATATTTAAATGAGATAGTTCCTGAAGGACTACCCAACTAATGCACCCATGAAGCACCCTTGATTCTAACTTCTGCCTAATATGTAAAGATTGCAGAGCGCCGTGCGCCATTACAGATGTTTGCTATCGCAATCCGTGATCAAGTTTGTGCGTTTAACGCGAGCACTCAGGGACCACACCAGAAACGAGTCTGTGCAGTGCCCTGTTATGTTTGATATCATGTTTTCTGATGAAAAGTCTGCGGTGAACGCCCTGCCTGCTGCCTCAACACAACACTGGGCCTCACAGCGAGACAGAGCGATGGACCTATGTACAGATCATCTCTTAAACATTTTCTCCGTCTACACGCAGCGTAACTTTTTGTGTGTGTGTGTGTGTGTGTGTGCATGACTTTTGTAAATGATAGCAAATGAAATACAACCAGCGGGATACGTCAGCTTTTTTGGCGAGGAGCAGAGCAGAAACATATCACTCCTTTTCAAAACTTTGTATCTTTCTCCGCCCTACCCATTTTTTCCTTTTTTTTTGCTTTCTCCTTTTTCTTTGCTGCGAGTCTGCTGGTTGTTAAATCAATAAAACTCTCTGTCAGGCTCGCAGAGCTTCACCATTTGGCCGCTGTCAAAGCCAAACAAACCAGATAAGAAAGGCAGAAAGGCGATGAAACGAGCGAGAGAGAGGCGGGGGGGGGGCAAGAAGGGGATGAAACCAGTCAGCCTCCCCTCGCCACCACCTCCGTTTCACCAGCAATCCCTCCTTCTATTTATTTACACACATTTCTTTATTTATTTGATGTGAGTTTGGGAAGAGGGGGCAATCACGGCAGTCATTTGCGGCACTAATGTCCAATCATGGGGCCCTTCACTCATGTGATTTAGGCAGTGCAGGAGTGGGGTTCGCGGCGCAGAATGGTGCGAGGAGGGTGTAGAAGGCGGCGGTGAGGTGGGGGGCAGAGGCCGTTTAGGCCGGCCCCTAATAGGAAACTGGCAGTCTTATTCCTTCCCCAGATTCTGTTTGTCACCCCGCTCTCCATTACGTGCCTCCCAAGCCTGATGGCTTTGGACAGGAGCTGATCAAAAAGCCATCGCTTGACCTACACGCCGTGGCAGAACGAGACTCACGTCCTGCGCAGGGAGAGGAGAAGATGAGACAGAAGAGGAGAAGGAGGGGTGTATGTCAGTGCGTGGTGCAGAGCTGGAGAAAGAGGGAGGGTGATAGCTCTCGGACCGGGACAAGAGGGCTGTAAATAAAATGACATTATTATTTCCTCTGTCCCGTCATGTAGAAAAGCCAATTATGGTAATGCTGCTGCCAGCGTGTCAGAGGGAATGCTGGGATGTGCTTCCTGTGAAGCGGCTAACATGAGAGCAATGCCCTGATCAGGAACACAGGCCTCAGTTTGACAAGATACTGAACAGATAGGAAGAACAAGAAATAGCGAGGGACAAGGGAGAGAGAAAGCGAGAGGGGTAAGGCCTTGTTTGCTTAATAGATAAATATTAATACACCTGGATGGATTGAGGACCTATAGTCATCTATTCACTTTCAAATAGTTCACTTTCAACGAGGTGTAGAAAGTAACAAAATAAACACCAGTGAGGAGGTGTGTCATACAGAATCTTATTAAGTTCAGCTTGGTGATGTGAAAATGATAGAGATGCCTGAGAGAAGTTATCGACCCCAAAAGTTCATGAATTATATTCTGTCACACCTCAAAATTTGACGAGATGAATTATGCAAAGGCGACGGTGAAAGAGCCGGATATTGAGGGTGAAGGCGATCATTTACTTTAGAAGCTAATTCGTTCTCATCTCATCTCAGGCTTCTCCACGGTATCCCGTTCTTAAAAATTCCTCCCGCGCTTGATAGGGGTTCTCTCCTTAAAATAATTCCTCAGCTACCTTTCTCCTTTAACTCTCATCCATTAGCCCTTCTTTCTCTTTTTCTCCCACCCTCCTCCTCTTCCTCCTCCCCTCTCCGGCTTTGCTCACACGCCCACATGGGCCCCTCCCAAGCGGAATAATGGGAGCATATGGCCTAGGCAGCACCTACAGGGCCTTAAATAACTGCTGCAGCATTCCAGCTCGCTGTACCAATTTATCTCTCTCCCCCCCCTCCCTCTTTGCACCCCATTTCAAAACACTTCTAGCTTGAGTTGAGCTCAGCAGACAGCAGCGGATGGGACATGTTGTTCTTCAGACACATAGCAACATAATGGACTGACACAGAAAGTGGTGTAAAAGTGATTAAGCGTCGTGCGCACGGTACTGGTGTTGAAATCCAGTTTTATTGGCAGATATTCACTGGCCTTCTTAGCGATCATTTTGCACCGGCAAATACCTCAAGTCGTGTTGCGTTACGGTGAGCTAGTAGCATTATTTAAACTCACTGCAGTGATGCTTTAGATGGTGCTGTGTGTTGAGTGAGCTGAGTGTATACATATCAATGCTGGACCTTTATTTGCCAGTCTGTCCGTTTAAGTTCTTGGCCGACAGCTACTGAAAGCAAAGCATATGCTAGCTGGAAGTTGTAAGAGTTTCCTTTTGGTCTTTGAGAGAAAGGAGCTCAGGTTCAGTGTGTTTTGAAAGAATAAAAATGCATACAAAGCGTCCACTTAGTTGCCTAAATTCTGTTCACCTGATGAGATTACTGTCCTATAAATGTGGGGCTGAAGAGGCGCTAACCTGCTACAAGTCACACTCTCGTGTAAATATGTCCCGCAGATTTCCTTCTATACGACCTTAAAAAGAATGATATATGGATTAATGGGCAGCTCGTGTTGGAGTGTTTATGCACACGAGTGCCATGTAAGTGCCTGGGCAGGTGTAATGTCTAAGTAGAGGGGCTGAATGTGTGCGCAAATGAGAGAGAGTGAGTGCGAAAGGTGCTGCTGTTTTATTTATAGAGCCAGCGCTATTTATACCCAACTCAAAGATCAGTTCAGAGAAGCTTGCTTGTGGGCCACAGCCAAGATCACTCTCCATTACGGTGCATGCTTAACACCAAAACACACACACGCACGTACACTCTCGCCTATATGCGAGGTGGGGCTGCGGTTGCCATCATATCTGCTTTGTACGTATACACACAGTAACAAAACAATGTGATTTAGTGCGCATACGGTACAGCCATGCATTCGTTCACAAAGGGGTGGATGAGGAAGGGGAGAGGGTGGGGGTGCACGGGGGTGAGCCCACACTGACTGACTGAGTGTTCTTCATGGAGTACAGCAGGCTTTAACATGCTCAGGGATCAATACAGTGAACCAGCGCCAATCGATTGCAATTCATCTGGCTATTTTTTTTTTTTTTTACATTTCATTCTCACCCACTCACAATGCACGCTGAGCAGCAACCCTGCGAGGCAATACATAAATAAACATACACACATTTGCATACAGAAGAACACACACACACACCTGAGCCGCTGGAATGATGCCCCCCCCCCCCCCCCGGCCCCTTGCAAAAGCGTGTTCAATAAACCCGTATGGAATTTATTTATTTTTATTGAGCATATCAGCCCATCCTGGTCCTCTCTGCATAACAAGGCCTGTATAATTAAACCATAAATTTCAGTGCGCTCCTTTAATTACCACAGACAATGTCAGGAGGCAGCAGGGTAAACAAATGGCTTTGAAGTGAGCGAGGGAAAAAAAAAAAAAGGTTCGACACAGCAATGGAGAAGCTGTTCATTTTGGTGAGAATGTTGTTGCACTTGAAAAGGATGAAATGTTAAAAAGAGTGTACGTGCTCGGGGAGTACAGTATGTATTTTTTTTCCTCCCTCCTGCCTTTTCTAAGAATATTTTTGAGGGATGCAGTTTTGTCTCAGAGTGAAGGAAGAAACAATCAGCGCATTGCTGCAAGCATGACGACGTGCAAATATGTATGTCTGGATGAGCACAGTACACTTGCGACTACTAATAAACTGAGTAATGGAGTGGGTGTTTTGGGTGTGTGTGTGTGTGTTTGCATTTGTGCCTTTTTTAAGCCTCTTTTTCCCATGAACACACAGAAGATGCAGATGGTACGCTCGTGTTTATATGTAGTTTACGGGGAAGCCAAGTTTCTTGAGTATGACTGGAGACACCTTTACGGTCTTCAACAGCATACATCATATACAAATGTGTGTGTTTGTGTGTGTATTGTGCACACGTGTGTAAGCTTTAGGTCAATGTCAACACACAGACCTGTTTCTCAGCAGCTTAGCTAATTACACAAGAGCCCTGAAGGCCACTTAGAACAGGTTAGCTAATTAACAAACAGGCTGATTGCAGATTAATTGAGAGGTGTTCCTAATCTTCACCCCTAAATGCAATGACAAATGCTAACTGGCACTAATTAGGCTGGTATGGAGAGCTGAGAGTGGAGGCTGTATTTACAGTTACCGTGGCTCATATGGATGTGTGGCTTGTATCCAGCTGCCTCTTTCAGACCTGCCAACAGGTTAAAGCAAATGAAACTTTAGTGAAAGTACGAGGAGGCTAAGAGGTAGTGAAGACAGCTTCATCAGCAGCCTTTTTAGGCTGCAGTGCGATGTGGCCTCAGTATGCATGATACATTTATGGTATTTTCTGTGCGCAAGAGTAACTAATACATATTTGAATAGCTCACTTATATTAGAATGTGAATATTTACTTATTTGCAGAAAGAGAGGAAAATTGTTCAATACAACACTGTGCAAAATTGGTGGGACACAACGGATAACTATAGGCCACTGGCGCCTCTAAATGTGGAACACTGCATCCTGAATTATTATTACAACTGGCAGTAAATTTTTTTAAGTGCTGCTTTTTTTGCAGTCTCTGTGAAAGAGAAACATGTCCCACTTTACCTGTGGGGATAGTACTTTTGAAAACTCCCTCTCATATGTCTATTGAAAGCCTACTGTTAAGACTACACTATTTGCAGTTTGACCTTTCCCTGCGTGTGAGGATTGGTTCCCTCAGCTTCAGCATGAATGGCGCGCACAGAACATGAAACCTGAAACGGTGTCAACACAATGGGTTAAGGTGGATTACAAGGACAAAATAAAGAGAAATAGGACCCTCGGTGGGGATCTGAACCGGCACCCATCTGTGGATGATCACCTGCCAATAGAAAATGCACTTTATTCACAAGCCACACACACACAATCTTGCAATTTTCACAGCCACTAAAACTACTCCCCAAGGCCCGACTTCTTCTAACTTCCATCTGCCTAGAAAAATTTATCATTCAGTTCCCCTGTCTATCACACACACACACACACACACACATACACACCTGTGCCTTTTAAGCTGCCCACCCTCCCCAAACATGCACACGCACTAAGTTTCCACCTGGACTCTTTCAACCTCTGACCCCACCCTCACTCCTTCTTATAATCCTTCTCTCCATCCATTGACTTCATTGCTTCCGTCTTTCTTTTGCAACACCTGCGCTTTTAAATCCCTACATCAGGATGGCCCATTTTACCTGAACAAACACACACACTGCCAGTAAACACACACAGAAGTACCTACACGTCCTTACCCAGATCCCAGGAAACACACACAAACGCAAGTATGTACAAACACACACACACGCACGCACACACACATGCACTGTCCCTGACAAGACAACAGCCAGCAGCAGCTGCTTCCATCTCCTAGCAACAGCCAGCCTGATAGATGACCCAACGATGGATAATTACCGTAAATCACCACAGCTCACACACTAAAGGAGAGAGAGGGGCAAGGGAGCTTAAGAAAGACTGAAAATGTAAGAGAGAGGGAAAGAGCGGGGATTGAGAGGGATCAGAACTCGAGGGCTTGGGGCTGGTCATGTGTGCACTAATGCACATTGATGAGCTCAAATTCATCTGCTTTTTAAAGCACACACACACAAACACACACACACACGTATACATTTAATTCAGACAACATGCTCTCCTACACACATGCAAAGGTGCTCACCGTATACATAAACGTGTGTGTGTGCAGCACACAAACACAGTCACACAGTGTCAGCGCTGTGGCTGTAATCTGAAACCACAGGCCCCACCTTCCTATAGAGGAGCTTGTCTGTCACGGGTTCCCATCTTTTTGCACAAAGGTGCCTATCAAAGGCCAGAGGGTGCTGTACAGTGAGTCTGCGCAGTGCTCTAGAGCACAGTTAGGAATGGAAACAGCAGGCTGCTGCTTAGAAACTCTGACAACATGATTGCCTTTGATTTGTTTGAGAAGTGTTTGATTTAAGATATTGACCAGACGGATGCCAAAAAGTTCTCCAAACATGCTCTTTTTTTCTTTTATTTGGAAGCGAATGTCTGATTTGAGAATCATTCCTATTTTTTTTAAAACCCTCTACCGACAATGATAAAGCAGATTTGCATAATGTCACATCCAACTACTGACATGCAGTCTGTATTCCATGAATTCTAAATATAGCAACATGACAAACTACCTCCAGAAGAACAAAGTTTACTCCAAATTATCAACAGATCTTCGATATGCACACGCAGCTGCTCCATTTACTTCCCCATCATTTTCAGCTCTCCCAGACATGCAATCTGTCCTTCTCTCTCTCCCTTCTTTCTTTCCTTGCTATTCTCCCCTCCTTCCCTCATTCCCCGACTCCCTCCCTGTGCGAGTCCTGGCTGCTGCAGACATTTGATCTGGCTGCCTTGTGATAGATTGACAGGTAATGAGGAGGTTGAAGGGGCGTTGGAGACAGGAGCAGGTGTTCAGCACAGTCTTTTTGGCCAGCACTAAGCTGCCATGTCCTTCACTGCTGCACCGCACCACTCCGTTTCCTCCTTCTCTCACTCCTTCTTTCCCTCCTTCTTTTCCTCCCTTCTTTCCAACATTCCCCCCCTTCTCTTCCTTAGAGAAGAGGACTATGCAATCCATCACACGTTGACACGGTCGGACATAGACTGTCTTTATATGGGAAAAATGCATGGGCCGTGGAAATAAATAAAGAATAGAACATCGTGTCCCATGCTGGCAGCAGCAAACTAGGCCTCGGACTGATCACTCAAACTGTGCCGTGAGGATGAGACTGATTTGGAACATCCGCCTGTAGAGGAGACCAATAATGGCTTCTTATAGCAAAGCTGGCGCTGACATGACTTTTAATGCAAAAAAAAGTTTCCTTTGCAAAATAAAAATGCTTTTGTTTTTAGAAACACCAACATTTTCACATGATTCTAAAGTACATTTCAGAGGCAGACTGTTCAGAAACTCACAGGAGTAAATTTTAGGTATGTTAGTCACGTTATATTAAAAGAGGACTCCCTTACAAGCTTTACAGTACATAATGGTCTAACTCGACACCAATCGGAGGCAGATTTTGACCTGTTTCAGTCCTGCTGACACAGCAGAGCACCACTCTGCATCACACCACACAAGCTAAACAGGAGGATAGAGAAGAGAGAAATCTGATGAGTTGGGAGACGGAGCAGAAATCTGAGGACGAGGATGTGAATGATTGCAGTAGAGACAGCTTTTTTTGGGTCCAACTGTTGAATTGCTACTTTGCTGCATTTATGTGTTGCACTGATTGAATTTAAAATGAGTTATTCTCAATGATCAAGAGCAACAAGAACATTTTGTGTTTAAGTTTAACCCCAAAATGACCTCAGCTTGCTGTAATTGTTCAGAATCAGGTAATATTTGACAGAAAGTCATTTGTGAAGCTTCTCTTGTGTCGGGCAATTTCCTGACATACGCAGACGCAGGATTTAAGGTAGAAATGAACGGTTGCACCTTTGAAACCACCTTAAATGCAGTAACAGAAACTTGAATTGTCGTCATGGGAGCCAACAGGCAGAGACAGCCAGAGGAAAAACAAGGCTTCAGGCTATAAATCCAACCCTCCAGTTTACTGCCCAACATTAAAGGACATGTCACCCTCCTAAATCAGATCACCAAGAGGAGACAGACGGGCTAAAATGGGGAGCATTTGCATGTTCAGTAAAACATTCCTAAGAGCTCAACAAAGTGCTTGACCACTTTCTTTTTGTTATATCCTGCAGTTAAAGATTGTTCATACAATTTGAGATACGTACAACGTGAAGGAGTCAACTAGCTTTCTGTCACGACACACCATTCTGAATGAAAGTAAAGATAGAAATATTTATCGAGCTTCTGTTTTTAATCAGCTTCCCTAAAGGTGGATTTAAACACTGAAACTAGCACTTGGTCTGGTGTCTGACCCACGTTTCTTCCTTTAAATCTACAAAAACAGCAGCTTCACCTGGACAATCTAACAGACAGTTTAATTATTTAATATAATGCCAGATAAGAGTGTGTGTAGAATTAAAGAGGAAGCCACCAGGCTTAAAATTAGCCTATCCCAATTGTCACCCTACTCAAAGAGAACCTGTTTTCTGAAAAAAAAGAAGTCATTGACGTGCAATCACATTCAAACACACTCGCCTGTCAGTTTATAACTCTCCTACTCTCACGCACTCACACACACACACACACACATACAGACCAAACATCGGCCAACACACAAATAGACACCCACACATACACACTTTTTAAGCCCTTGCCTGGCATCAGCTGTCACACAACCTGTCTCAGAGAACTAAGCAGAGACAGACGCTGTCAACTTAGAGTGCCTCAAATGCCCACATCCACCCAGGCAGAGGAGAAATCAAGCCTGTCTCCCAGTATAATTTGCGCTAATCCTTCATGGGAGATAGTAAAGTCTATGGCATATCTGCCTAATAGCATCAGTCACCGGCAGGTTCTAATCTCATATTTAGACCCATTTCCATCACGGACTGACGACAAAAGCACCAGCACAAAGTGTGATTACCTTCTTATTTTTTTTACATTTCTGCATGACTTGACTCCTGATAATAGTTCGGTAGGGAGGTGGGGAGGGGTGAAAACACGAGAAGTAGAAACTTTGAGGTTCTTTTCTTCATGGAGGAAGAAGAAAGTCATTTCTACAGAAGACAGGTGGGCAGAAAAAATGGAGTAAAAGTAAGTGGCAAACTGTATCAGGAGAGAAAAAGTGGAGGTAAAGAGAGTGAAAACCTTTCAGTCAAGAGCCTGCCCAGACTCACACACGCTCACATTCACGTTAACACATCCTCATGCACGCACACACCCTTACAGACTCGAAGACACACACACACACGCACACACACACACTTCTTTTCAATGCGTTTACAACCTGTGGTGTTTGTCCTGCTCTACTGGCTGCTTTACCGCGTGCATTTGAATGCCGACTGGAGTGCATCCCTCTCTTTCAGACAGCGCCATAAAAGACGACACACACAATGAGGGCTCTTTTCAGCAGAGTGGGGCTGCCTGGGGGTAGGGAAGCACCTCCAAAACCGCCACAGCACTTCAACTCTCAAGGCACAATGAGGTGCTAAGCCTTGATGAATAATGAGAGATTATTCATAAAGATGACAAACAGAACAGAAACCAACTATACAAAGTGTTGCGATGAAAAGTCCTTTAGCTGCAGCTTTCCCTCCACAGAGTGTGTGTTGACTGTGGCCGAGTGTATTTGTGTGTGTCTCTAAGAGTGACCTGGCGAAAGGAGGGAGACAAAAAGAAGGGGAGGTAGCGCAAGGATCCTAATGAAGCCGTAAATCAGAGTCTGATGAGAACAGACTCTGAAGGAGGATCACATCAGTGGAGATCAATGCAGACAGCTACACACACACACGCACGCACACTGACGAGAATAGAGATGAGAAAAAGCCAGACGCAAACACATGCCAGCGTTCCCAAGTGTGGCAGACTTATGAAGGTAAAAGCAAGTACATGAGAATAAACACACCCATTCATTTCCAAACACACAAAATGACACACATACACACACACATACTCATCTAAAATCTATTAAACTCCCTCTAAGTTTAAAGCCCATCTTCCCCCAAGAACTCACCCGTGGGCTCAAGAGTCCCACCTCCTTGTTCAATCCTGCTCGTCTGAATAATATCTGCTGTGATGAATGGCGCCATAACTCTGATATCCACAATCAATCTCTGCTTTAAAGACACATTCATCTTGTGCAATGCTGAATGGATTTAGGGGTGGGGGTGGGGTGGGGGATGCAGATGAGAGGGTGGGGGGGGGGGGGGGGGGGGGGGGGGTTGTAGGAGGTGGTTGGGTGCTTGCCTGACCTCCCAGAAGGAGGGTGGGTGGGGCTCGAGGGTGCTGATGGAAGAAAGAAGGGGAGTCAGGTTGGGAGGGCTGCACTGAGTGATGTGTGTCAGTTCACATCTGGCTACAAAAATAAATGAGGCTTATGAAGACAAATGAAAAGGGGCTGTCTCCCCAGTTCCCCCCCACCCACCCCACCGCCCTGACGCACACTCAAACTCAGACAGACAAGAAATGCACAGAGAGGGATGAAAAAAAAGGGGCGAAAAGACAAAGAGGAAGAAGCAAAACAGAAGAGCTGAGAAGAGACCGAGTGTATTCACCAATGTAATGACCTCACAAGGATAGTGATGAAGTTCTGGTGTCGATGAATGCATATGCTGCTTTAGTATGAGCTGAGTCATCCATGGGTGCCAAAAAAGCTATGGTGGTGTAGCGTATGCTGCCTGAAATGATTGTTTTATCATACAGTAGCTAAACTTGACTGCGCTCTTTGCACTAAAAAAAAAAAAAGGGAAAACAAAGAAATTAAAACGGCCACTGTGTGAGTGCAAATTCTCAGCCCTGAACTCACACCTATGGCTGAGGATACAGAGGCGGGGGGAGGGGAAGTATTTAGCGGGCTGGGGGGCTTTTAAGAGTGAACTATCCATGACCTGTTAGAAGGGTCATCTGTCGGTGACACTGCCACTCAATATTCTTCTTAATGATGTACCACGTCTTTTAACCCCAGCAGACAAAGTAAGGAAACATTACACCGTCAGGAGGGCTCCCCCACGTCTTCTTCCTCCCTCCCCGCCCCATCTTTTTCCCCTCTCATTCACTCTCGCCGCTTTGCTCACCAAGTTGTAAGACCCAGAGTTGGATTTTTAATTATTAAAAAGAGAATTCCAGCCAGAGAGTTGTTCAGCTCTTTTTCAGGCTATATGATCTGCCAGGACCTGGCTGGAGTCTGCACAGTGAGCGCCATATACCCTGTTTAGTCTGGTTGTTGGAAAGCGAAAGTAAGCGCACAGGCACGGCTTTCAAAGTAGACACGTGCTGACAAGATACATCAAAACTGTATTTATCCGGACACCTTAGCATGCCTTAAAAATATCCTGTCACTTACTAACCAAAGAAAAAAAACTTTTACTTATTCGATGATTTAATGTTGATTTTACCATATTTCTTCTCTTCAAAGAAAAAGTTTAATATACCACATAAAAACACACGAAAACAAGGCCTGCTCTAAGGCATCTAAACAGATGATGATGATAATCAGGCTCTGGCCTCTCTAAATACATAATATAACCTGATTGGAGGAAGGGAAGGGCACCCAGGTAAGATAGTTCATTGATTCGGGAAGTGGCTGCAATGGAGTTAACCCTAGCTGAGGTTATGATGGGGGTGGATGAAGGTTTGGGATGAAAGGTGAGATGATGATTGATGAGAGGAAGCAAGAAAAAGGAGTGCATGCAGTGAGGTAAGACATTAACGGAAGAAAGTAGTAGTAGAAAGGCATGCCACAACTGGACCGACACTGTTTGCTGTAGTAACCGACACATCAGCTACAACGGGCTTTCCTATGTACGAGCTGTTCTGCAGAGTAATGTGCCCTTAAACAGGCCCAGTGCGTTCAGTGCCGTGACCCCCGCGGACCTCCGACTGAGTCCCGAACAGCCAGAAAAGCTGTAATCTCTCTGTCAAACAACTCTTCAGTAGCAAGTATGGAGTGTGTTTGTGCATATAAATGTTTCCAGACTGCATCGACAATTTAAAAACGACAGCAAAAGAATGACACGGGGGAACCAGCTATTCCGTACGGAGGGTGCAATAATGACATTCAGAAAGATAAGGCGGGTTTTAAACACGTCAGAAAAACAAAGGTAAATATTAATAGCATCATTTAGTGAGAAATTTGTGAATGAATGTATAAAAATATCGGTAGATGTTGTCAAACCGCTTGTAAGTGTTTCTGAATACCCTCCCAACTTATTGAATATTTTAATTATTCTTTCAGATTTTTTTTTTCAAAAGTTGGCTTTGAAGATATAGCCAGCGCCTGCACTCAATGGGTCAGCCCTGCATACACAAACACACAATTGTATACACACACAAACACACACACACACGCACACGCACACAAACACACAAAGCGGCTGTGTGAGAGTAGAGGGAAGACAGAAACATTACAGGGCCCGTTTTTTTGGAACCAGGCAAAGTGAGTAAGGAGGGTGGAGGTGGTCGGGAGGGGAGGCAGGGAGAAGAGAAAACGAGGAGGAGAGTGAACAGCGGGGGCGGGCTGAAGGAGTAGAGATGAGGGAGGAAGGGAGGGAGGGAGGAAGGGAAGGAGGGTGGGTTGAGCGTTGGAATGAACTCTCTCAGGCTTTGTGGTGCACGTTTCCCAAGGCCCCCGCCTGGCCCCTTTGATAAATGACACATGTCATTCTGTCAGCTTGTGACACTGCAGCTGGGAGGCCCTGTGATGTATGGCTCTGCTGAAAAAGGAAATCAACTTTTTTCCCCTTCTCTCTCCCTCGCTCTCTCTCTCTCTTTCCTTCTGTCTCCCTCCCTCCTTTCCTCAGCCCAGCCTGAGTGCATGGCCCTTTTATATGAGGATTTAGGTTTCCTCTGGTCCAGTAAGCCCCCACCGCCACCCCCCAACACACACACATAGGCAGCGACAGACAGGCATGCATGCAGCCAGGTTGCGGCTGGTTTGTTCTCACGCAGACACACACACACACACACACACACACACACACACACACAGATACACACAAGCGGTGACGCAGCTATTATGATCGTGTTCAAAGCCGTAACCTGAGGAAAAGAGGGCAACGCCACATTGGAGGTAGATCCAGGATTTATGGCTAAAAGCCGAGGAAGTAAACAAAGTGCGCACTTTTTAATAGGCAAGGGGGTGGGGGGTGGGGGGGGGGGGGGGGTAGCAAGATTCCGGTTGGGCAGGATGGCTGGTGTCTCCCACTGGGTCATCTGTCATCCATGTGTCTGACTGGGAGTACGAGCACACACAGCTCTGGAAATGTTGCGCATGCACGCACACTCCCACAGGAACTGGGATGAACTGAGAGAGGTCTGCCACACACACACACACACACGCAGCGTTATACAGATGCATACAGTTTATATGCAAACAGATAAATATTCACACACGCCAAAAGACTTTTCAGAGCAAATGCTCGCACTATCAATCTTGAAATGGTGGAGAGAAAAAAAAAGAAAAAGAAAACAAAGACATGATGAGATTTTATTTCACAGGGCAAATGAGTCTAGCCAATGAGCTGCTCCCGTGAGGCCTGCCCTAGCCCTCCCTTCCTGGCAGATTAGCCTATCACGGCATCCTATTGACCTCTCTACTCCATGCACCGCCCACGCAATGGGTGAGCCAGCATAAAGACCAATCTCTCTTTCGCTTTTTCCCCCCTCTTGCATACACACTCCCTTACTCACACGCTCTCTAATCATATCCCAGTCTTCCTCTTCCTCACTCTCCCCCCTTCCAGTTTCTCTCTCTCTCTCTCTCTCTTTACACTCCTCCTCCCCGCGCGAGTCAGGCGTGGCGGAGGGACATTTCCCAGTGTCGCTTCTCAATCTTCATGTGCTTTCTCTCTTTCTCACACACACACCCAACCACCCACTACTGACTTGAAATCATCCAAATGTCTTCACTAGCATTTACTCCTTGCAGTCAGGTACAAAAAAAGAAAATACAAATCACGATGAGGTGATGGTTGTGTTAGTACGAAATCACAGGAATGAGGAGCAGGATCCAGGCCATTCATTGGGCTGCAACACACACTAATGAGTAAGAGTTCACTATGTGTTGCTATGGGGACTAGGGCTACTTTGACTAAAGGAGAGCAAAAGAGCCTGAAACACCGAAAGACAGGGAGAGGAGAAAGAAAAAGAAAACAGCATGAAAAGGAAGACGTTCGTGAGGATCCAATAGACAAAGGAGGGGAATAAAGAGTAGAGTCAGACATATTTAATAGATTTCCTTGCCACATATTAGAGGATGACCCATAAGGCAGGTCTAACACTGTGTACCAATTTCATCATCATGTGCTTATTGGAGAAATCAAACACAATGGTGTCATGAAAGGTAGCCGGATTTAACTTAATGTAGCGTTCTGATTGGATTACACAACAGGGCAACAATATTTTTAGCGTTCTTATTATTATCGTTGCTATTAATATTGGCTTATTGGCTTAGAGCATTTTAATAATGTGTAATTCTGGTTGAACCACAAAATTATTTACATTTTTTTTTCGGTGGCATGAAAATCGTCAAATTAATACCATGCAGCATTTTAAATACCAGCTATCTGTACCTCCCGGCAGCGAAACACTGATATCCTGCATAAAAAGGTTCATATCTCTTTGAACTTAAATAGAATATGAAGCCAGCCGAAAAGAGAGAAAAGAGAGCAAATAAGAACCTGCTTCGTTCGGACCGTGGCCACCTGGGGGTCACGACCTGCCTGCGACCCGGTCGGATGTGCACTCTGGCTGGGGTGGGAGTGTGTGCAGCAGAAGTGTTTGGAGAGGAGTTGGGGGGGCCGCTAAGCTGGAGCACGGACACACATTTATAAATGCCAGAAGGCCTTCATGATGCTGTCAACAGCACCAGTGCAGGAGGGGTGGGATGAAGGTCCACTGGTATAACCCCCCCCCCCCCCCCCCCCCTCCACGTTAACAGGCCGCCTCTGTGACCCCCACAGGATATTGCTATACACATGCAGACAACAAACACATGAAAACACCGCGCTGTTGCCCCTGGAAGAAAATCCCTACCCCTGGAATAGTGCAGCCACTGTAAGCCATTTTGTTTTTGTTTAGTCTCCTCTTTGGACAAAGTTTGGCCTGAGTGGTTTGATTTTGTCTTTTAATCACAGCTGGAGGACAGGAAGAAAGAGGCACGAGGAAATGAAGTAAGGGATATGACAAGAGGGGCAGTGTGTGTGTGGAGGCAAGAATCCGGGAGAGCGTGTTGTTGCAAGCGCGTATAAAAAGCTAGCAACTTTGGACTCTGAGGACAGTTGATAAACACGACATTGACAAGTCAGGAGCAAGGACGGGGGGGGGGGGCAAAAATAAAAAAACCCTCCAGTTTCCCTGATCTTTCTAATCTGAGCCAAGCATTCACCTCAATTAATCACTGGAATTGTTACACCATGGTAATACTGAAAACAATCTCCATGATCACACGCACAAACAAAATTTCAAATTGCTATCATCCATCTCACCTGCCCCTGTTAAAAGCACACAGCAAGGGGGGGGGGGGGGGGGGGGGGGGGGGGTTGGACTGTGTATGTGTGTGTGTGTGTCGGGGGGGGTATAGATGGCTGAACCATTTGTTGGCTTCCTCCCCACCCCCGTTCCCATTCTAAAGGCCCGGCCAGCAAGATGATGGTGAAAAATTAACGGCAGGCAGCCAAACAAGTAAAAGCACCAGGGCGAAGGGATCAATGTGCGGCATCCATGGCGGGAGCAGCTATGTAAAACACTTGCCTTAAGTCAGCCGCATCCGGTTAATATTTAATCCCTCCATCCATCTCCACAAAGAGCGTTTCCCTTTTAGCTTTAGCTGCCGTTTACTTTGATTACACACAGCTGTTTGGGGGTGGCTGGGGCCGGGGCGGGGAGGAGGTAGCGGGGGCAAAGCAGGAACGATAAGAGAGAGCATGGTGGGGTGATTTGCATGGGGATGGAAAAATATTCTCAGGTTTGATAATCGCTCAGAGCAGTCTAGTGCCAGTGTGAGACAGCAGAGAGGAGGTAGGCCTGAAAGAAAGAGTGAAATAAACAGAGAAAGAAGAGAGAGAGAGGGAGAGGTGTTAGATCTGTGAGGATGAGGGGAGGAAATAGAGGTGATGCTGAATGAAGCTTAGGAAAAACAAAACAAAAAAAACAAACCGAGTTTCACTCCGAGGGGGTTGCCTTATTTAAAACAAGAGATATGCAAATACAGCTAGGAGTAGCAAAATAACACTGATATTATCTTCCTCGGTTATTTTCTGTGGCAAATTATTTCTAGGGAGGAAATCCAAAACTGTAACTCCCAAGTGAACATGCAAATCCATCTGCGTATTCCTGGGGAGCCTTCGCCACTCGCTCTCATGTTGCTTCTTGCGCGTTGCTGTTTTTGCTTCCCTCCTTTAACCGACTGAAGTTTCCCATGTTTATTCTGCACCGGTGCTGAAAACTGCACATTACAGAAGCCGAGCAGTAAACTACGCAGTGTCAACAGTGTTACGCATAGGCGTATAATAACTTCATATATATGCATGTAACGGTAAATTAGGTGATATGTAATTAGAAATAATGGCAAATGTAAAACTGAACTTTGCGTTTCCTGCTCTGCTACTTACTGTGCGCAGTCACCACTTGGCTGCCTGAAGCCTGTGCACATAATGCTTTCGATTAAACTTTACCAATTACCGAGGGAAATGACCTACATGCCGCTGCACTGATTTAAACCCTTAAAAATTGAGAAAATATGGCAAATGTGGAACACACGCCACTTAAATTTGAGGGGTTTTTTTGGGGGGGGGGGGGGTTGTTTGTTTTTTTTCCACCTTAATGCTAGAAGCCTGTCGACTCAAATGTGTTTGTCAGCCAGCGGGTTTACTGGAAGGAAGCCCTCAAGATGGGCAATGGCAACTGTTCATTTTCTCACTCGCTGACCTCAGCTCCCCAGTTTACAATGTGGAATAAAAAATGGGCCCGTGCTAGCCAAGAGCGCGAGGAACACGGAGGGAAGAAGAACCAGCGGTTAGGTTAGTCTGCAGCTGCTGCTGTTTTGCAGAAGGTGAACTTAACATACACTGTGTATGTATGACGCACACCAGGGATGAAACGAAGATGCTTTTTTTTAAACCTGTGGAACAAACTGCATAGCGAGCTTGATCTAGAGTTTTGCTTTCGCCTACCGTCTTTGCATCGTTCTGGTATTATTCAACTACCAGAGTGCGAACCGGCCTACAGATCGAGGTTAAAATGGGGAAAATACCGGACCTTCCACCCATCCGCCCAACACTCGCTTCACCGTGATTGCTAATACAGCGAGCTATTGATCAATGAGTGCCTGCCGCTGGCTGCTGTTTCAAAGGGGGAGAGAATAGGGGCTGCAGGGCCTGTGACAACCCTGACAAGGGTAAAGTGTTATTTCTCTCACACACCGACAGCTGGACAAGGGGTGGGGAGCGGAGGAGAGCGTTGGAGGGGAATGTTGTAGGGATGGAGGGACATGTGCGTGAGTCGGGAGGGGCAATTCGGCCGGCCAGGCAGTAATTCTTAATTGACACCTGTCAGGATAATGGCGGCAGTCACAGCTGTTGTGGGAGAATTTGTCCATCGTCCCGTTCATCTGTCAGCTTTAATGCCCATCCTAAAAGCTACACCCCACCCACCACCCACCACTCCACCCCATGCAGCAAATACACAAACACACACGCACAGATTTCATCTCCCTTCCCTATCCTAAATATCCACCTCTCTTGAGCTTCACCCACACGGCCAATCTTCTTTGGTGCTGCTGCTTGGCTAAACATCGGTGCCCACCGCTGTCATCACACCATCACACATCCACCCCCCCCCCCCCCCCCCCCCCCCCCCCACACTCCATAACAGAGGGGGGGAAAAAACCCCACACTTAATCATTACATTGCTGTATGGATTTAAGCCATGCTGAGATAATTTAGTATTTGTTAAAAGACAAAAAAAAACCGCGCTTTTCAACTCTTTCACTCCCCCAGCTGCCTCCTTTTAAGCGTGTCATTCGACCCTGACAATCTCCACCTAAGTTTGTCCGCCGAGGTACAACCAACGGGAAAAATGAGGAGTTAAAAAAAAAGAAAAATATATATTTTTTCAGCCAGCTTCCTTTTTGTTTTTTTGGTTTTGTTTAGCCCCAACACCAGAATTCCTTTTTTCTCTTTGCTTTTTGATTGGCAGAAGAAGAAGAAGAAGAAGAAGAAGAAGAAGAAGAAGAAGAAGAAGAAGAAGAAGAAGAAAAAAGAAGAGTATTTATCCAGAAGGGAAAGGGGTGGGTGGGACGGGGTTGAGATGAGAAACATGCTGGAGAGGGTAAAAGAGCAAGAAATAAAGGGAGACAGAGTGCTGCAAAATGAGAGGGGAGATATGTGAAAGAGTCAAAGAGAGAGAGCGAGAGAGGTAGAGGGAGATAGAGAAGAAGAGAGGGAGGAGAGGGAGGAGTGTACAGGGGTTGGGTGTCCCTGGATGGGGCTCTTGCTCTTCTGTAGTGGGCCCATCTCGTTTGTCTTGTTTGTTTGTTGGCATCAAAGAGCTGCCTCTCACTCCCCCTGCTAACTGATGTAATGAGTGGGTAAGCTACATGTTTTTTTTTTGTTTGTTTTTTTCCTGCGCCGAGGAATTCAAATACTTATTAAACAAAATATTCTGTAATTGCTCATCTTTTATTGATAGTAGTAACATGTTAAATTTGGCTCTAGCAGACTTTCCCATAGCCTCTCGAGGAGGCACAGCACTGATCAAGAGAGCAAATTTACCCTCGGCAAATGTAATACTTTACTTAAGAAAATTTAAGATGTCAATTTTTGTGCTGTAAATGTTGCATGACTACTTCTCTTGAACGTTTCCCCTCTTATCCTCCTCATGTCTCAAATTATGTGCCAGAGGAAAGCAAAAAATAAATAAATAAAAAACACACACACAAAATATCAACAGTTTTTTTTTTTTCATTAATGAGCTCGGAGGTCTTACATCCCTACTGTGGACCCTTAACAAACTGTAATTACTCAGCACAACACAAATATTACATAGTAATTAAGCACACTTAACAGAGAGCTGATAACGGCGACAGCAAGTCATTTATCAAAGCTTTGAGTCCTTTCTGAAATTTCATGAAAGTTAAGAAAACGAGTTTGTTATGCTGCTGCAACATTGAAAAATGAGAACAAAAATTCTTTATTTGGGGGGAAATTGTTTTTCTATGGCAGTCAGGAATAAGACTGCTTGTCAGCCCAGTCCCAGAGGGCTGCTTTCTATCTGTTTCAGACTTGATTTTCTCAGACTAGCGGGTTTTTTTCCTCCTTCTTTTTTGGATCCCATGACTTGCTGCTGTTTTTATGTGCTGCAAGGCAGGCAACAAAGCACATCTGGCTTCTTTAATGATATGATTTCCCATCATGCTAAGCCACCTCCATTATGACCTCCCACAGAGACATGCTGGCTGCACTTAAGCATTAGGTGTAGGTGTGTACGTGCGTTTTTGTGTGTGTACGTGCGCGCGTCTGCCTGACTGTCTGTGTTTATGGTTGACGGTGTGCATGTGTGTGTTTAAAGTGCAGCGAGGGCAACACACTGCTAGTGATGGTAGCGGCGTGCCCCGAGGGCAGGTTTTTGCTGTGAATGCCCCGAAAAGAATCAAAAAGAGAAAAAAGACAACGAGGGGCATTAGCGGTATGGCGTGAAATCTATCTTTTATCCATATGAACCACAAAAGCTACATGGTTACAAGTTTGCTAATATCATCTATCTTGTAATTAGTTATTCCTGATAATCCATATTTTTTTTAAAAAAAACATTCAACAAACCTGTTGATCTTGAAACCGTTTTGGTAATGTTTACACAACTAATATTTGCACATTCATGCAAAAGAATTACAAGGATGATAAATGAAACTAAACCATGTAAGAAACTAATACCACACACAGACACACACACAAACACCAGGGGCACTCGTGGTGACTCGAGGCATTAGAAGAGCGAGCTGAGCAAGTTTGACCTCTGACTGGCTCAAATCCCAGATGTAAATTTAACTGCTAGTTTGGGAGGGTGGCGCAGGAGCAAAAGTGGCTATTGACGAAGTCGATCGATGCCACCTGCTAACGACGCCACCGCTCCAATTAGTGTAACCTCTAGCTGAGTCCGCACACACCGGGCTAAATAGAATGGCCAGAAAACATACAGTACATGCGAGGTGTGTGTGTGTGTGTGTTGGGGCTGAGATGAAACAAGGCTGCGGTGGATCGATAAGTGTTCCCGCTCTGTCTGATATCCCTCCTTTTTGACTGGGAATAGTGCAGAGATATAACAGTTGAGATATGAGAAACATGGCGCTGCTCTTGGAGCTTGTTTTCCTGCTCTTGCAGTGATGTGGGGGGTTGGGGGGGGGGGGGCAGAGGGGCAGGCCACGCTAAAAAGGATGACTAACATGGCGTGGTTACCGTTACACTCGTTGGAGTTATTCATTCCAGGAAAACTAACACCGGTCAGTGCTAAGCTACAAGCTCACACACACACACACTCTCACCTCATCTCTCTCCCTTTCCTCCTCTTACACACTCACACAAACATGCACACACTTCTTTTTTTTTTTCCTCCTTTTTTCATCCAAATCTAACATAAACTTCTCATTTCTCAGAAGCTGTGCAGCCTTTGAGCCATCGGAAGTTAAGCCTTCCAACTTTCAAGCGAGACACTAGTTCCTTTCTTGAAAAAAATCAACTTTTCATCAAAACAAGACTGTTCTAATTCTCGGAGGGGGGGGGGGGGGGGTATTCAAATCTGGCAACACTGAGTTTTTTCAATAAAATGCACACACACACACACACACACACACACACACACACACACACACACACACACACACACACCTAGAGCCTATGCAGTGCAGTATTCCTCAGGACACCGGTGCAGACAGAAGGGTGAGTTGATGTCTGTGTGTGTGTGTGTGTGTGTGTGTGTGTGTGTGTGTGTGTGTGTGTGTGTGTGTGTGTGTGTGGAGGGGGGTGCCACATAAATCTCAGCGTGCTGATTATTTCGAGGGGAGAATATCACATAACAGCATCGTCAAGTAAGAGCACAAAGGTCGCTGTGTAATCTTAGCTACCCCGGGCATGCAAAATCATTAATCCCCGGGCACTGTGATTCTCCAGCTCGGAATAAACTGGAGGCCTTCAGCGAGGCGGGCGGCTACAACACCGAGCTGGGAGAACGTTCAGCCAAAGTACGAGGAGGCCGTTCTATGAAGTGGCAGTGATTTACTGGCAAGGGTGGGGGTGGTGGAGCTGGTGGGGCCGCAACACATGCAAAAGTGTGAAAACTTCAACAGAACGTCGAGATTTTTAAAAATGGTTCCCGGGATTACTCTGGAGCGCTGATGCATCAGGCGGTTAGAACAGGCCTCAGCCGTGTCATTAATACAAAAATAAATAAAGCTCTCGCAAGAGTTGAGAAATTTCCACTGAGAAAATTACAGCAGAAAATAAGAGGAAACTTCACGAAAAATGCAATGTAATTTTTTTAAAAACAACCCGAAAACGATTTTCGGCGTAACCGAAAGAATTCTAATGAAAATAAAAACAATGGGACAAGCAGAAAATTAGCAGAGAACAGAGGGATAGGCTGCAATGTGGTGTGGCTGGTCTGGCTCGCTTATTGCAAGGTTATAGGAGGTGTTGAGGATGGGGGCGTATGTGTGTGTGTGTATGGGTGGGGGGGGGGGGCCTTACTGAGGTCATTAACTGGCATTGTCTCCTGATGTGATTAGTCAGGTAGCAAAGTCCATTTGTCACCTGCACAGGCAAATTGAGTTGGTGCTGCACTAGGGGCTATGGGGACTGTATAATATCAACTTGATTACATCAAGGCAGCTGTGGACTTGACACCTTACTGAATTTGTCAGCATTAATCGTTAGGGCCTGTCACAAATCCATCAGCTCCACAGATAATTAGGGCTCTCTCTAATGAAGCCAACGGGATGCAACCTTACCCCCACCACCACCACCCCTTCCCCACTCTATACACACACACACCGTTTCTCTTATAATTAACCATCATGCAACGGAACAAGAGCGACTATCTCGTCGTCTCTTTTCCCTCGTCTTCCTCATGTAAGACTATGCAAGCCTGCCTACCATGAAAGGCGGCGTCACTGCTTTCTGTCCTTTACTTTTTTTGGTTTTTCCTCCTGGCCTCTTTACCTTTAAATCAAGGCATCGACTGTACGAGGTGCACGTAGTAATGCACAACATCCATCTTTGCACAAACAAGAACACCAGGGTGTGTGTGTATATATATAGTTTCACAAACTTGCTGATTCAGGTTTGCAAAGTTTCTTCACATCTTGGTTTCCATGTTCTGGAATTCCTGCGTGTGAATTTCCTGATGAAAATTATAAAGCAACAGGAAGCATGACAACGAGTGCTGCGTTTTCATTCCATCGGTGGAATATGTCATTAATGGGGTTTTTTGTCATCTAAACAGCAGTGTCACACACACACACACACACACACACACACACACACATGCAGATACTTCAAAATGATCCTAAGAAATCCTGTGATAATTTTCTTAAAAGCAAAACAAAACACAAAATTTATTGTTTAAAAAAAAATTGCGGAAATTGTAAAATTTACTGCAAAATAAAGCAATCGATTAACAACCTGATCAAAGAAAAGTTTTAACATGAGAAGCTCAAGCAACCCGAAAATTCTTTGCCAAGAAGCTGCCTAAGAAGTGCACTGTGTATGAAAATTAACAGGGAAATGTGCACATCTGATTATGTAACTCAAAGAAACGAAACTGTTAAGAAAATCTTTTGCTGTTTCTGATTTGCAAAATATAACTTTGCATGGTGCGGCCTCGAAACATAACGCACCTAATAAAAGTCTCCACAAGCTTTACAAAGTGAGAATGAAAAAAATAGGCCGTCCACACAAGTCTGCTATTGTTGTTTTAATTGTCTGACTCCTGATTTCCATGCCTAGTCCCACTATGAGCTATTTCCTCTTTGAGCAGTAGCACACAGAGGAAGCCACAGGTCAGTACGAGCTCCCAGTGGAGCATCGGGCTAGCCTGGTGTGTAAGTCGGTGTGTGCATGCGTATCAGCGTGATTGCGTGTTAGTCAGTCGCTTCTGGAAGCGTGGAGTGGAGGGCGTTATCTCTGACCGGCCATCGTGTTCGTGAAAGAATGGAAAACATCCCGTTTGCCAAGCTGTGATTGACCATTACAACCCATGATGTGCATGGCACTCAGTGGACGTTGTAATGGATCAATGGTTTGTGTGTATGTGTGTGTGGTGTGTGTGTGGCAGGAGAAAGGAGGGGAAGGGAGGGGTCACAGAGATGTCATGTTTTTCATGCCTCCATCTACATGCAGAAACCTAACGGGAGTCCCTCTGCTCCCATCGTGGCCAACCTTTTCCAGGGGGATATTTTGCCAAAGCAACAGCGGTGACTGTTCTCTCCGTCTCACACACACAAATGCAGAAAGGTACAGCGAGACTCGGTATATAAAACTCGATTCTTGCTTCGCGGTGTGGGCCAGAAAACATATTACAGGTTGCCACAAAGGCAAACGAGAAAAGGCGAAGTTAACAGCGAGCACCGGTTGAATGTTCATCCGTCCTACACTCCTTCTCATCCTCCTCCTCATCCTCATCATCACCACCACCATCATCTTCATCATCGCAAGCTCTCTGTTTAAAATGATAAAACCTGCTGAGTTCAAAGTCTTCGTCGGCTGGCCCTCCTGTTCGACCCGCTTTGCACCTCATATTTCAAAATCTCTTTAAAATTCTGTAACTGTCTTTTGTTCACTCCAGTTGTTAATGCCTAACTTCAAAGGCTCGGCCTCATTAGCACAGAGGTAGAAACCCCTGTCACTCATTTACATTTGTTTAAAGGCTGCAGGGAGACAAGAGGAAAAAGGGGGAGTCCACATCCAAACCACTAGAAGTCAACCTTGTCGGTCCTCTGCCAACACCTGGTTTTATCAGTTGGTCACATTATAAAAATCATATCCAGCAGTGGACCTCAGCTGTGGGCTGATTCTTGCAGCGAATAAGGGAGGAATATTTCGGACGAGGACAGCCAGAACCTTCCATATTTTCATCTAAGAATATATAGGAAGAGGAGGAGAATTCAAATACCTGTTCTTTTTAAAGAGTGTTGGGGAATTTCTTGCAATTGAACATACACACAGTGCTTTCATCTGCTTTCTGTGCATACACATTTGAAGAAATAAGGTGATTTTTTCAACCACAATTCCCAACTTTCTTCTTTATCCTTTTTTCTTTTTCTTCCTTTTTGTCTTTGCTTTTCAGTTCCTGGTTAAAAGCAGGGTTGTGCATTTGAGTGGCTACCAGAAGCATGCTTGTCTTCATGGAGGGATTTATTGATGTTTATCAGGGATGAATAGATCAAAGACTGCCACATGACAGACGATCAATCACGCATCAAATCAAGGGTGGCAATCCTCTAATAAAATAAAAAAGAAAGGAAAAACCAGCTCTCGCCCGTTTTTCTCCCCCCTTTCTTTCCCAGTCAATTATTCATCATTACTCACTCTTGAACCTCAAAAACTCCCTTTTATCCCCATAACATGCCATTTAGTTTATCTCACCATTCTTAATAGAACTTTCCTGGCACCGGAGGATTTAAAAAAAAATCTCAAAGTGGCATTGCGCAGATACGTGCGTCATTTGCGCAATTAGATACATTTTAAACACAACAGTGTGTCCAGGGGTGAGTTGTGCGCTGTGTTATTAACACAAATAAATTGATTTAAACCATAAGTTGTAAAATAATAATAATAATAGTAATAAATCGCAGCATGCAGTCCTGCTAAAGAAAAAAAAGGTGGAAGGAGAGACTTCCAATTGGCACTTGGAAATAAAAACTAGTTGGTTACTGGGATGGGAAATGGTCGTAATGGAGGGGCGGGTTATACCTGCTGATCGCCGCGGCTCTTGCTGCTTTCTCCTCGGCATAGTGACCGTCGCGTTCCACGGTACTTCTCATGCAGGAATTACAAACAAATGGAGTCTTATCAGTTTTGAAAAATCATCCCGTTTTTCGGGGGAGGGGTGTTGTTGATCTCTGAGCTGAGAATGTCTCTTCAAACCGGCTGCTCTTTTTTGGATGTGATAGCTGGGTCGGCTTCAGCGAGACTGAGCTCAAAAATTACGAAGGGATTCGGCCAGCTCCTGACACCTTCACTTCCATTAAAAATCATCTTCCTTCATCTCTCTCGTGGCAGAGTACGAAAAGAAGCAAAAAAAAAAAAACAGCACCTTAAAACCCAAGTTTTCGGTTCACTCCCTTTGGGGGAAAAACAAAAAAAATCCCCCTAATCTCCAGTGCTGTTTGGAGGGGGACGATAGTTTGCTGCGCCTTTTACGCACACCAAAACTAAAAAGAAAAAAGAAAAGAAAGAGATTTCTGGCGGTAACCAAACAAATAAGTCCCGAGTGCACACCTCTGATAAGTAATGTATCCTTGTGTTTCCTTCCGTTCTTTTGCCACAGACCTGAAAGAGAGAGAATGGGAAAGGAGAAGAGAGATAGACAGGCATTAGATGGGTTAATGTCAATCCCGTCACCACCACGCCACCTCAGCCCGGATCCAGCCTCACCAGTCCGGCGGAGACTTTTTTCCTCCCTCCCCTTCTGCCCTCTTTCTCTCCCACAGAAGGGGGAAAATAATTAAATAAAATAAATGGAGACGAGTAGGCTTTCTCTTGTACTTACGTTTTAAGAGTCGTGGAAATGATTTTCACCGCTCATCTGATCGCATGTTGGACAGAGTCGGGTTTTTTTTTTTGGTTTTTTTTTTTTGGAGGGTTGGTTGATGCGGTGGAGAGGATATCACTTGAGAGAGAGGGGAAACAAGACGCAGGCGCATCCAAGCTTCGCCAACAACAGATCAGATCGACATGGACTAAAATATTTGTCTCTTGAAAAAGCCCAAAAAAAAAAACAAGACGGGGGGCAAAAACTCCAGGGACTGATCCGCGGTCTCTCAAAAAAAAGAAAAAAATGGGAACGCGGCGGATCCAGAAGCTGTTTCAGACAGTCTCAACTGATAGACAGACGCATCGAGTGGCTTTTCCTGCTACATTTTTACTCCTCCCCTCTCCACAAGCGTCACCCCTGACAGAGGAGCCTACCTGTCAATCTTTTTAATTGTCTTGTTTTCCCCCTCTCTCTCTCTCTCTCTCTCTCTCTCCTTCTCCCTTTGCTTAAAAAAGAAGCCAAACCTCCGACAAAAGGATATGATCCTCTCAAAACTTACTGCGAGATCAGCTAACAAAACCAAACTTATCCCAATGCCTCTTGCAAACTATCAAAAACAACAAGGCTCACTACTTAAGTCTGAGCTTTTTGCAACCCAGGTGACATCTTAAGATCGCCTGGTAGTGACACGGCACGAGTTAGGGCACGACTCTTGCTCCGCTGACGCTTTAATGTCCCCCAGTGCGCTCCGGCAGCTCTGTTAAGAATAGATCCTTCCAGAAAAATGACAGTCAGATGACAACAGACGATAACACAGCTGCATGGAAGGAGCAGGCAAAATAAATAAAGAAACAAATAATGGAATGAGATGAAAACAAGACACTTTCACAAATCGCCTGTGGGAGCTTTTTGGTTACAGGTGTAGTGTGGGCAGAAACATCTCCCTATGACGCTCAAAACATTTAGTATTAGGAAGAAAAGGGGGGAAAGGCGCCAGTCAAACGGGAGCGCAGTCGTAGTGCACGCTCGGACCGTGATTTTTGTTGTTATTTGTAGGTGTTGGGAAAAGATCCGATGGGTTGGCGTTCTTTTCGTGGGAGTGAAACGGCTGAGGATAGCCTGTGTGGGGAGACGAGGATTGATTTGTTTCACCTTAGTAGGAAGTGAGTGTTGTGTCCGGGAAGGGGAGGGACTCCCGACGACAAGTCTGAGGCGCTGCTGTGCTCCACGCTGGGGCTGCACCAGTGCAATGTTTTAATCCTAAACTCGATCCCCCGCTTGTTTGCTTTGCGTAAGAGTCACGCTACGACGCATCGCGCTTTTTTTCTCCCCCCCTGTTTTTTTTATTTTTGGTCTAAAAGCTCGTTTGGCTCGGCTCAGCCTGGCCCGGGCCTGGCCTGCACGCCGTGCGTGTGCAGAGGGGAGGCTTGTGGTGCAGGCTAATGGCACCTGATCGACCTAATCACAGGCACGAGCACGCGTCAAGTTTGGTCGTGAACTTTGTCACATTTCGGAATCATGTCCAGGGCGCTGTTGGCGAGAAACGGCAGGAGAGCACTACCGCTAATCTACGGGGGGCGCAGAGGCACCGACACACTTTCAGGAGTTCATCTGGCTGCGAGGCGGTTCATCGTAGATATGTCCTACTCGGCGCACTTCATGGATTTTAAAGGATCCTCCATAGCGAGCAGTATGAAAAAGCTGGTAGTCACCAAGCTCAGCCCGAATTTCAGAGAGGCCGTTTCTACGCAAACCGTGGCCGTTCCGACACCCGGAGACGCGGACTTGCTGGTCAGAAATCGGTAAGTTAATTTTGGTGACGGTGGGAACACACGGACTCTGTTTTTCTGTCGGTCGGGAAAGCGTTAGGTGACCCGAAGCGTCTTCTTTCTTTTCTTTCTTTTTCTTTTTTTAAAATGCCGATCTGTCAGGAGATTGTTGAGAAGTTATTAAACGGCTCCGCTTACCTCGAATCACCCATGTCCAGCACCTGCGATCACCCTCATCATTATCATCATCATCATCATCATCATCGCCACAAGATGGAAAAATACGTGAGGAATAAGCGCTGTACTGTAATTCCAAGTTCCGCCCTCTCTGCATTTGTCTATCAATCCATCTCGGCATCTCTCTCTCTCTTCTATCGCTCTCTCTCCCCTGCTCTCTCTCTCTCTCTCTCTCTCTCTCTCCCTCTCTCTCTCTCTGTCCTGTCTCTCTACGTCACCAACCTGCAAACAGAAAGTCATGGGGGGGCTCAGGCTGGCATCAAGAGATGGAGATGATGGAGAAGGCGATGGGAGTGCTACACGGCGCTGGAATTGCAGCATCATTTCTTTCATTCACAGCAGCAGAAGGCAGAGTGGATCCAGGAGTCTGTTGTACGGGCTCTGTTGTGCGTGAACAGAGTCGACATTATTACAGTAACAGATAAATGAAATTAAAGCCAAAAAACATACATTAATGCTTTTTTTTTTTAATAGTTGAATTTCTGCATAAATTTCTGATTCCACCTCACTCTGCTTTCAGGTTCCTACAACATTGCTGGCTGTGTGCGCCTTATGTAGTTTTTAATGTTAAGTCAGCTTTACATCAGTCCACCTCGGGGTTTACTGTTGTATTTACTGCCAATAAAATACAGTCCTCCCCGAGACTGAGTGTAAAACGTACAACATTAGGATCTTATTAGCTTGTAAGACAGTCGCTTGGTGCACCGAGACCCTTGACCGTCTGGGTCGTCTGTGTCGTCTGTGTCAGTGATGCATCACAGTCATGGGAAAATGTTTTAACTGACAGGGGAAAGTAAACCAGAGAACACTTTGTCCCGTTTTGCACGGTGTAAGAGAAATTTTAAAGGAATATAAAATACAGAAGATTGTGAGCGGTTTTTATTTAAAAAAAAAAATCATAGCTGCAGTGAAAAGAAGAGACTGAGGTTTTTATATATATATATATATATATATATATATATATATATATATATATATATGTGTGTGTGTGTGTGTGTGTGTATATGTGCGTGTGTGTGTGTGTATATGTATATATATATATATATATATATATGCACACGCACATATACACACACACACACACACACATATATATATATATATATATATATATAGTAAATTTTAAAAATAAATGCGTGCAGACATTTTTTTTACATGTACTAAAACCCTTCACTTCCAAGAGTCCAGGTGTCCCTCAGCATCTTATCTGAGCCACATGTGCACAAAAATTTGGTCACGCACATGCAAAAGATAAGTCGTATAAAATTGCAAGATGTGAGTTTTTGTAGTTTTCTGGACTTTCATTAATTCTTGAGAGACATAAATAAGAGATTTATTTTTTATCCCCAAGTATAGCGTTTATCAATACACTGTATCTTATTTTGTAATTTCAGTGGAACCAGTGTCAAATTATTAGGCTTGCTATCATTTAACAGAGCATTTTGGCCAAACCTGTGTTACCTGTTTGAAAAGTTTTTCCAGGGCTTAGGCTTGCACAGACTGAGACTTTATTGTTACAGATCCCCTGCTAATTTGGAGTGTTATTTAAACTCAGACGCCTTGCTAGTTTATGCACATGCAAACAGTTTGTACCTTTTTTGATAATAAAATAATACGTCGCTGCGAGGAAACTGATTCCATAGATGTGAAGAAGTCAAACCAAGGCGTTTTGTTATATCGTCGCCACCCATCTATAAACCACAGAAGCATTATCTGGGAGCTCAAAGTACACGTGTGACATGCACGGTAATGAGGCACAGCGTGCGTGCCGCTCTAAAAGACAGTAAATGATTTATTTATACGTTCCTTTCTCACATATTTGTTTCCAGCATGTTACAAAAGTAAGATGAAAACAACCGTCTTCATGTTGAGGCAAGAAGCAGCTATCTGAATTTTTATTTTTTTTTAAAGTGCAGTTTGTTGTGGGTGTCTCTGAAGACAATGAATCATGACATCATGCAATGCGTTTTGTGATACAAACCTTTCCCTGTCAGTGCAGGACTTTTCTTTCCGAGCAAAGAGAAGGAAAAGAGAAAAAATAACTCATTGCCAAAACAAACCAAAGTGTTTTGGCCCTGTGCGCGCCCGTCTGCACAACAAGGAAGTTGACCTTCATACAGGATTTCAGGAAATATGTGCTTACGCTAATAACCGCATAAAACCCCGTTAACTGAAATGCAATGTTAATGTATCCATTTTGCTCAGCACATGCTGATGTAGCAGGTTTATTTCCCTAACTTTTAATCCTCAATTATTTTTCTCTTGTGTTTCAGTTTTGTGGGAATCAACGCCTCAGACATTAATTACTCAGCGGGCCGTTACGACCCTTCGGTGAAGCCTCCCTTTGATGCAGGTTTTGAGGGCATTGGGGAGGTTGTCGGCCTTGGCCTTAGCGCGAGCTCCCGCTACACCGTCGGGGATACTGTGGCCTACTTCGGCAGTGGCGCGTTTGCCGAGTACACGGTGGTCCCAGCCAAGGAAGCTGTGCCTGTTCCTGCGGTGAAGCCAGAGTTCCTCACCCTTTTGGTCAGCGGCGCCACGGCTTATATAGCCTTAAAACGTCTGGGCGACCTGGCTAAAGGTGAGACTGTCCTGGTCACGGCGGCCGCAGGAGGAACGGGACAGTTTGCTGTGCAGTTTGCCAAGCAGGCTGGTTGCCATGTCATTGGGACCTGCTCGACCAACGAGAAAGCCGGTTTCCTCAAATCCATCGGCTGCGACAGGCCGATCAACTACACCGCTGAAGACTTGGCTAAGACCCTGAGGAAAGAGTATCCACAAGGCATAGACGTGGTCTATGAGTCAGTCGGAGGGAGCGTCTTAGAGCTCGCAGTAAACAGTCTGGCCAATAAAGGCCGGCTGATAGTGATTGGCTTCATCTCAGGGTACCAGAGCGCTTCAGGGATCCCACCTTTCAAAGGAGGAACGCTACCAGTCAAGCTACTCCAGAAGTCGGCCAGCATTCGGGGTTTCTTCTTGCCCCACTTCTTAGGTGACTACAGGGAGGCTCTGAGTAGCATGATTCAGATGTTTGCCAAAGGGAAGCTAGTGTGTGAGGTGGATTGCGGTGATTTGGCAGAGGAGGGGAAATTTGTAGGCTTGGATGCGGTTTTCCGGGCAGTGGACTACATGTATGCAGGGAGAAACCTGGGCAAAGTCGTGGTGGAAGTGGCACCACCGTCTGTTAGTAATAGCAAGCTGTGATTTAACTGATTGTAGATGCACTTAAGAAATCATACTTAAAATTACAATGATTCAATCAGTAATATATATATATGTATAGTTTAATGAAGGATTTTTAACCACGGAAAAGCTCTTTATTTTTGTAAAATGACTTATGATACAGCCCAGTAACTAAAAATAATGTCATGAATAAACATACAGCAACTTTGGAAAGTGCTTTGGGGTTGTTTTTGCTTTTTTATGTGCACATGCACTCAGTCGTGAATATATTCAGCACAGAATTTAATATAAAATATTTAAAGTTTTAAATAAGTGTGTGCTAATCAAAAGTCACCACATATTGAAACTCGGAAACAAAAGCTAAGGTTTTTTTCACCTCCCCCACACCTTCCGTCCACCTCCGAAATCATGTTAGACCTGCTGCCATAATGCGCTTGCTTTTGGCGCTCTCGAGCACTTTATCTACCATAAATGTTTTATGATAGACTTCATTGTTTTTCTAATAGGGCCTTACATTGGTATGTGCTTGTCAAAAGTGAGTGCTGCTCCAGGTGTGCTTGGCATTTCATTGCCTGTTTGTGGCTGACAGAAACGGCATTCACACAATCAATCTTTTCATTCACATGCCCCGAAGCTGCACATAATAAAAAAAAAATTAGTCCAGCTAACCAGGAGTTGGGCTAGAAAATGTCATTATTTTCTTCCACTGTGAGTAAAAAAAAAAAAAAAAATCACTCATAGTGAATGCTCTGCGATATGCCCTTTGACACGTTTTTTTTTTTCCATTTCCATTTTTTTGAATTTAATTTGGCTTTTTGAAACAACAAAGTCTTAAAAAATACCATTTAAAGTTTAATCACATTGCACTCATTTTTATAAAACCCAAAGATAAAACTTTAGTGTTTCTTTCAACTTTGAAAGCCTTATTGAGCTTAAAAAAAGTTTTCAGAGTCCCAACTTCAGCAGTGTACTGTTAAACCACTCCAAAAGCAGGAAATGGACAAGAGATGCTTATAACAGTCCGTGTTGGATTACTGCACTGTGTGTCATTTTAAACAAACACCTGTTCCTACCTGGCAGGGATGGCTGTAGTCTTCATGCACCGTGAACACGTTATTTCCTCATCCAGGTGGCTACTCAAAATATAACCCAGTGTGAAATACGTTACAGGTGTGACCCCAGCATGCAAAGCTGCTACCTTCACCAGACGGTGCAGGAAATCAGAAACACACCAGGCCAAGGCGGTTCTGAATCCGTAGTGGAGCAAGTCAGAACACCTCTCAAAGTCACTCACACGTACGCCACAGCCTGTGTCAGCAAGAGACACCGTAGGTATGTTTGTTGCTTTGAGTCAGGCCCGTAATGTCTTACGTGCACGGTTATTTTCAATTTTCCGAGTAGCTGTTAGGTTTTTTTTAAAAAAACAACTATTTTTAGCTGCTTAAAAATATGTGTGCATGTTAATCATTGTTTCTGTTACAGTTGGAGTTGGATGACTCACGCTAGTCGATGCTTGCCATGTTTTTGTGTAGCTTGCTCTTACAAATTTAGGTTAAAAATTATTTACTTAAATCACGGATGTGACGTTTTTGCACTCATTTATTCAGTATTTAAAGCACCACATCTGTGATCTAAAGCCTCTCGGGTCAGAATAAAAACAATTTTTTACCCATGAAAGTTCAACTTTGATTGCACAGTTTAAAAAAATGTTTTTAAAGATTTTTTATGGATATAATTAAAGCAGAAATGGAAGTACTGGGAATTGCATAGGCGTAAGTGACCAAGAGAGCAAACACACTTTAAATGACTGCCAGTCACCTCTTAACACCACTGCTTGCTCAGGAGTTAAAATGAAAAAAGAAAAGCAAGCTCTTACATGCCGGCCACACAAAAGGTGAGAGGAGTGATGATGCACGTGGGTGCGTAGACGAATTTAGCATGCGTCAGTACTCCTGTGCATCCATGTTGGACTATGAGGAGAAGGAGGAGGCCGGGTGTAGCATCTCTTCAATTAACAGGAGAGGCCCTGTCTCGCCGTCCTCCGGGGCCTACCTGTACCTCCACTGATTAGTGAGCAGTCACAGCCCCAATTAGAGAACACAGGAACCTGGAGAGACAACACTCTTTATTTAATTGGATTGTGTTGCAGTCCTAGGCTGCTAACTGGCATCGTATTGAAGCAACCTGGAACTGCAGAGTGTAAACAAGACATTAAAGATGGTGAAGGTCTTCTAGAAAAGTATTCACCGGCTGCTGTGAGGTGGTGAAAGAAAGGAGAAAAAAATCAAGAAATTAGAAATCATGCTAAGTGTCTCTCTCATTTTAGTTTTGTTGCTGCTCCTCAGAAGGGACAAACACTAACACACAAACTTAAATAGGTGATGTACATGGAAGGAATGAAGGGTAAACTTCATTTTCCCTTTAATGTGAATGCGGATGACATTGTAATGCATGCAATGCAAATGTAATATACTGATTATCGCAAGTATTATCAAACTGATTGCATAGGAATTTATAACATTGGAAAAAGTTGAATGTGTTGCCTCCATTGGATCGCCATCTATTCCCAGGAATTTACCTTGTGTACTAGCTACTGTGTAGCATTTCAGATGGCATAAGATTGTAGTTTTATTTTACATTTACTACAACAGCTACTATGTAACATTTAAGGAGAAAACATTCAGAAATAACAAGCTGAATCCATGAAAATTAAGCACACTGAGGGCTATTTTTGCTACTACAGTCATATTTACTCTGGTGTGACTTTTAAAAGTTGACTTCTTTAAGCTAATGGAAGAGAACCAAATATAGTCTTTAGTGTATAACACTGTGCACTCAGTCTGCTTATGTTATATTTCCTCGCTATTTGTGCTTTACTTTGATGCAGCAATTATGGAGTAATTGTCACTTGTGACCATGGTGGCCACGAGCTCAATAAAGTTAAATGTACTCTACGTTTGAAATAAAAATGTTCAGTCGTTGCTTCTTTTTTCCACCTTTACATTAATTAGCGGTGATCACAACTTTTTTTGTAGCGCTCAAGTCCACTTTAATTTGCCATCCAAGACAACAGCGCGGTGCCGGATTTTATTGTTGTACGCTGACATTCAGGGTAGGAAAATTCTCAAAGGTCTCCCTCTTGTTCCTTTTTTTCCCTGCTAAATCCTCTTTTTTTTCACAGTTTCTTCTTGCTGGAATATGTGGCACATAACAAAGACATCACCCTCTTTAGTGTGGGATGGTAGTCTACCTCCAGGCACCTAAGGGACACTGGCTGGCTGCTCGGTGCTGCCAGGATCTAGACAGTCCAGTTTCTTTCTTTGCAAGTCAGTCAGGCCCTCTCAACTCCCCAACTCCCTGAGCCCCCATCACTCCTACCTCCGCCTAATTACCAAACCTAAAACCCCACTCAACTAATTAGCCACAGCAGACCCAGGAACTGTGAGTAAAGGTAAAGAGATGGCTTCATTCAAGTGTGTGTGTGTGTCGGTGTGTGTGGTGGGGGGGGTATGTGTTAAAGAGAGGGAGAGTGAAAAGAAAAGACAAGAGGAAAGGGAAATGGAATATTCAAGTCTCCTTTAGCGAGCACGTCTCTACAGCCAATTAAAGTCATTTATTTTAACTCTTTGCAAAACCTGTGAGTTGTGCATGACAGCATGACAGGGGGGATGTGTTTGTGGCTGTGCGCATGTGTCTCAGGATATGTAGCCATGCACGCATCCGCGCCTAGCCTCGCACACAGACCCACAAGCGTCCACACGCGTCTCAGTATGGCTGGCAGTCTGTCGGCTTCTCTGTCTATCAGCGGAGGGAGAGCTCAGTGGGACATAAATTACAATATGCAGCAGAACCACTTGTGTAAGTCTCAATGAAGGGCAGGAATAACTTTCTTAATCAAGTTCTCGTGATTAATTGTAATAAAGGTGTCATCCGTAAATGTGTCCTCCTGATTGAGTAATTCGGGGCCGGAGACAGTAAGCACATCCCTGGTGATTGGGGGGGCTGGACAAAGTGTGGAGGAGGGAGAGGGGGAAGGTTTGTGGAGGACATAGTGAGACACAAATAGCTCCTGGGCACACTGGCAGCCTTCGCACAACTGACAGTTATGAAATACAATTATCAGTGTGATCTGCTTAAGAATTCATCAGCAGCTTCACCGGCCAATAAAGACGTTCAGAGAGAGAGAGGGAGAGCAAGGGAGGAGCAGTGACACAAGAGGAGAGAAGGCCCCACTGATTAAATGAGGTTTTTATTTTGTCCAACAGATTGTTCACATTATGTTACACTATTGTGAAAGGATTATCTGCAGCCTTCTTCCCGCTCTAAGAATTCCCCATTTTGTACCATATTATCCATTTAACCTCTGTTCCAAACAACTGCATTTAATAAGGATAATCTTTTTTGTGTATGGTCACTATGATTCAGTGGTTTCCATGCCAAACCCTCCCTGAAAAAATAAATAAAAAAATAAGCTTATGGGTTTTAGATGATAAATGAGGTGACATTTTAACTGTGGCTTGTTAATACGGAACAATGTCTTCTAATGACCAAAAGTTACACTTGGCATATATCAGCCGAAGAGTTCCTGTTCATTTGAATATTTCTGAAATCTTTGAAAAGTGACTTTTTTAAATATCCTAGAATGAAATGAACAAACAAAAGTCTGCCGAGAAAAAAAAAACTACGAATTCTTTCTTTTTTGTACTAGAAGTTTTTCAACAATCACTGAGATTCTGATCTTTGATTTGGGAACTGCTGGTTTATGTTTCAATAGCTATAAACATATAACTTTATGTCAAAGATACTGTATAATACCATACAAAAATAAGTGCACCTGAGAGGTTTAGATTCTTATAAATCACCCAATATTATATATTCCACAGCTCTCACAAGAATCACCTTGAAGTCTCTTTAGTGATGAGAATAAAGCTTTTGCTACAGTCCAGGTAGCACAAGAGAGAAAGGAAACCCTCTTTAAAGGTTTTAAGAATCCGACATAATAAAAATAATCTTAGCAGGTCTTAAAATGAGGTAAATACAAACTTTGATTAACTACAAAAAAATTATATTGCAGAATTCTTTATTTAACACAAAGTAAGCCAAAAGGCAGAAGCAGTGTGTTAAAAAAAAAAAGTGCAAACTTAAGTAGCAGCCTGGTGGTGATAATCAAATACTTGATACTTGATTAACTGATTGTTAGAAAGTGTGAGTACCTGCATAAGAGTAGAGGTTTTGGTAGTTTGCTGCAGCATTCAGGTGTGTTAACGTAGTACCGAGGAAGAAATACATCAGCAATGATGTTAGAGAACTAATTGTTGCAGCCCAGCAGTTCATGAAGGGTTATAAGGGAATTTTCAAACATTTTGAAGTTCATCATTCTTCAGTAAAAAACATTTTTCACAAGAGCAAAACATTCGAGACACTTGCCAATCTTCCCAGCAAATTCACCCCTAGGTCAGACTGTACAATGAGAAAGTGCAAAAAACCCAAGAGCAACACCTCTGACTGAAGACCTCGGTCAGCAAATGCAAAAGTTCATGTTAGAGGAATTAGAAAAAGACTGAAAAAGTGCAGCTTGTTTGGAAAGGTTGAGGAAAGAGAAAGCTTTTGTATCCCTAAAAAAAGGAAGATGGTAGCACAGCTTAGTTATGAATAACCCACAAGATATGTTAGACAACGTCCTTTGGACAAATGAGACAAAAGAAGAGATGTTTGGCCATAATTTACAACCAAACGCAACATATCAGCACAAACACCTCATAGCAGCTGTCCAGCACGGTGGTGGCGGAGTGATGATTTGAAGTGTTACAGCATGCAGCAAAAGGGGCAAAGAGTTAACACCCACCAACACAGGAGGAAACTGGTAGAAATGGAGAGACACAAAGACGGGGCACAAAGAGTGAAAAAACGACAGGACTATAAATACACAAAAACAAAATGAAAACAAGATCCAGACCCATAATGAAAACCCCAAACCATGACAGCCTCCTGCAAAACATGGCACAAACTCCACACACTGAGCCCTTATCTCAAAATCGTCTCTGTGTAGTTACATGAAGAGACTTTGAGACATCCTAAATCCACATAAGAGCTGTTGCAAGTTCTCCCAGAGGATTCCAGCAACGTACCTGCCAAAAGCCTCGAAACACCAGGTAGAATCATTTAAAAGGCAGAAACACTGAACTGATTTAGATGATTTCCATTTACTGCGCTTTGTGAGGTTCAATTCACATAATTCACGCTAAAATGTTTATATCATAAACTAGACGTGCACAAATATTTTACACAAAGCTTTGCCTGAACTGAACATTTTTGCCTAAATAAAGAGCACCGAGTTGGACAACCAAAAGCTTTTAGATCAAGCATGGTAACCAAGGTAACTTTTGACAAATGATAATTGTGTGCTAGTGGTCAAGTTCAAGAGCAACTCAAAAAAAAGCACACATTTTTAACAATGATGATTTAATACTAAAAAAAAAACATTGGAACAGTTTTAATTTATAACCATCATAACAGTGTAATAAAACATTATTCTAACACACTGTGCCACCTTTAAACATAGTGCATAAAAGATCAAAACGGGCACTAATGTTTCTATTTGACAGATAAAATCACACTCGGTAACATTCATCATGTCTTTCTGCCTACATTGACCCTTCGGGGCATCTTTTGTGGCCTCAGGAGGGGAGTGAGGGTCCCTCGCTGGGTCTGTTCAGATGTAGATATACATTCAGGTGAAAGGCAAGGGCGCTATTCACCACCGCAGGATTAATGGCAACATCGTCACCAGGCTGACCAACCCCACATTTCTATTGGCTGGATAAAGAGGAAAAGAAAAGATGGCGGTGGGAACAAGGGGAAATATGAACACCCTGTCGGTGTGATGACGGACAGGTCCTCAGCTCAGCTCCCCCAGGTCCCTCCCCGTCCTCATTCTTTACTGGCCCGAGTTGGCTAGTGAGGCAGCATCTCTGCGGCCAAGGACACAAGGGTGTCAGCGATGCGTCTGGGTAACATCGTTCATCAGGGCGCATCGGTAATGGGTAGCTCTCTGTGACAGTGGTCATCAGGACACAAAAGCAAAAGGGCCTATAAACATCACATGACAGATGGCTGGGAGGACAGCTTTGGACAGGGAGGGAGGGATGGAGAGCGAGAGATAAAGTGAGCTAGAGGTTAGAAGGACAGAGCTGGAAGAGAGATCTCAGGCTGGATTGTTAAGTCTTAGGAAAAGTCTCAAGTGCTGGATGGTTTATGAATGCCCATGTTCAATGTCAGCTGTGAAGGGAAAAACTAGAACCCACCGGGGAAATGCTTCGCAGCTGACGTCCGACAAAAAGCCATCAAATGAGCAAAGTCGGTGCAAAATAGCCCAGTGAAATAGTTGATCTGCAGAAATGAATGCAAATTATTTTGTCTCATTGCAGTGAAAACACCAGTTTTTAACATTTGTAATACATCTGAAATGCTGTTCTGCTGTTTTTTATGCAAAGTTTAATTTTAAGAGTTTGTATTTTCCTTTCTTTTCTTTTTTTAGTCTCCTGGTTAGTTTAACTCTATTTCAGTCATGACTTTGGCCAATTAGTGCAGTGAAACACCTTCAGCATGGTGGGTGCGGTCTAAGAAAACAGATAAACGGCAAGTCCAATATGAAAGATGTGCAAGCTTAAAAGCCTAACAGTAAAAGAATTGTTTATTTTTTTTTAAACTGTGCTTGGAAAGTAAGAATGAGACTTTCAGGGCGATGCAAAAGGACTTCACCAAAAGGACGTTTAGCACAATTTTCACTTTGAAAAGTTTGATAGATAAGTGCCCCCCACTGGAAGAGATGCTGAAGGAGGAAGATGTTTTTCAAGAAATTACAGTCTTAAGCAGTCTGAGGCGGAGTGAAAGTTAAGGAATAATTATGGAGGTGATAGCAATGACAGAAAGCGAGAAACAGGTTGTGTGAAAATGAGGTGAGGCGAAGGTGTCGAGGGCTGTCACAGAACTGACTGCAGAACCTGTTGTAGGTCCCTGTAGAGGGAAGGCAATTGTTGTGTTAGCAACACCTTTGTCACCTCGGGATGTATACTTTGTCTCTGCGTGTTTACAGGGACATCAAATCCCAAATGTGAAGTATCGTCTTCAAAACAGAGGGAAGTGCAGCTCTCTGTCCTCCATAGCGACGCCGCGGGCCATGCTACGTCTTTTTCTTTGTTTTGTGGAAACAGCCTTGCCCGTCCATTAATCGTCATCCATCCATCCTGCGCACCTGTATATAAAAGGGAAATTAGAATATCCATCACTTGAGCGAAACGTCACCGTGATTGATGGGTTAGTCACAGGATCCCCTCCGTTTCCTCCTCAAGTCTGTGTTTCAGCAGTGAGAAGTGAACATTATCTAGCGCCATGATCAGATTTAGTCCACACATTTCCATCTAGGAGAGCATTTTTGAGCGGATGATACACAATCCACGCGAGGAGGCAGCCAGCAGAAGGTTTATGGAAATCTAATATCATAAGGCTTTTTGGTTTGTTAGACTTGTTATTCGTGGAGTGGGCTGGTGACACTTTTGATGTAACAGTATAAGACAATGTAACGAGGCAGAATCTCATTTTGTTGAAGTGTTTCTGTCAAACTATGGTCTGAAGGATGATGGGGAAAATCTGTGCAAACAGGTTTTGAGTGGGGTGTGCTAAGACTAAAATACCAACTGTTCTCAGAGAGAAGCCTTTGGTAAATAACAGGAAACATCCTCTGAGAAGGCGATATGAATGCCAGGGAGTGTGGAATCCATATTTGCCTTTTTTTTAACGTAAAGTAAAAAGCAAATGGTTAAAAAAAAAAGCATAAATAGATGGGGCAAACAGATGATGGGAATGTAACTTGGAACTGAGATGGAAACTGCTTCTTGTCATAATCATCTGCTGTCAATCCAGAAACATCGTTTAAAAATCCATCCCGGTCAAGTTTATGTCTCCTTCTTTGTCTGATTCCCCCCTGTTTGTGTGTGTGCGCGTGTGTGTGCTTTGACGAGGTGGAGACAGGAGCCCTAACGCTGCAGGATGGAGAAAGGTGAACAGGAAACAGAAGGTGCCCATGGAGGAGGTATATGACATCTGTCAGGATCCAGGGTGGGCGGGGGATTCAGCGCCCCCCTTCTGCCGGCCGAGGGTCACCCATCGCACTGCAGTCGCTGAAGTTGTCACGACACCGTGACACTTCCTTGGCAATGGTGGCTGAGAGCCGGACAGCCCTCGGACGTTCAAGACACACACATATTTTTGAGTAAATTTGTCTGAGGGGAGTGGGGGGCATTTTGTATGAGCTGTTTGTTCCTTCTCTGTACAGAAATGTCAGCGTCTTGCTTATTGTTTCCTCTTTCTTTTTTTTCCCCCTTCCCCTCTCTCTTCAGGGTCCTGGACAGAGGAAGGTCAGCTGACATGGCAAGGTCGACAAACAAACAAACAGAAGGAATTAAAATGGAGAAAAACAGGGCAGATGAAATGTGGCGGTGTTTTTTTTTTTTGTTTGTGTTTTTTTTTTATCTGTGTGAGGGCTGATGGCTTGTAGCAGCCATTACTCTCTGTTGTGTCCTCTGCCCCCCATTGGTTGCAACAACACCGCCTGGCACTGCTGCCAGTGTCACGTCATCTCATACTTCTGCTTAACTACACGGACAACAAGGGCCACTTCACACCAGGATCAGTTTACTATTTCTCAGGCAGCCGTGTTTGCTCAAGGTGGCAAAGGTCATTCACAGTGGATTTGATAAAAATAATTTTCCTCAGCCAGCATGAGTTCAAATTAGATTTTATCCCTTTTTTTTCTCCTCGCCCTCTCTCTATATGAAGGGGAAAACAAAGGAAGTATACCCGCAAAAGTCCACTCAAACGCTTCGCAGAAGCCTGGACCCAGACCTCTAGCTCGCTGCCAAATATCTGATTTCTTCATGAAATGGCAATTCAGTCTGATTATCTCATCAGGCTAATTGGAGCATCTTAATGTTCTGTCTACACTGATGATGTCTGGCTACCCTCGCTTTTACAGCATTTATCACACAAACCAAATGACAATACGTTGACCTCATGATTAGCTCGGCTGGTCCACAAACGGACAGTTTATAAAGAGAGATTTGTTTGTTTGGTTGAAAATCCTTTTAGAGTGAAAGATGAGAAATATGGATAAATTATAACTCTGAACTGAGCTTTAAGTCCTAAATTCATTCACATTTAATCTATATAGTGCAGGAAACTGTGCTCTAGGTACATGTTAGGCCAGTTTTAAACCATAAACAATTTTGTAGCCCTCTTGAGTGGCAGTCTTGTGAAAAGATGAAAGGATGTTGTTATAGATCATGATTTGAAAGTAAAGCCTTGCCTAGAATTGTTCTTTGCCAGCTATTGTGCAGAGTGCAAAGCACGAAGTCGAGTGAGTTCAGACTCAAGTGCAAGCATCAAAGTTTTTCTGGTGCTAAATTAATTTCCAGCTCGCGCCTACAGATGACAAAGAATGATGCCGTCATTTAGGCTTCACCGCGTGGAGCCGGTAGGATCCTCATGACGTTCGGCTCGGGCTGCTGCAGGTGAAGCCTGGGCCTCACCCTCGCAGATCTGTATGCAGAGTGTGCCTTTAAAAAAAACATGTTTCTTTTGTTTATTCTTTGCGTTGTCTTTTTCTTTCTGTGTGGAGTTTTGACATCGGAGATGACAGGTGTCTGTGGAGTGGAGGAGGAGGAGGAGGAGGAGGAGATGCTGGTAAGAAAACAATCTTTGACTGCCTGTGGGTGAAGGCAGACTCCTCTAGGCAAAGCGGCCTTCAGCGTTTAGCTGGGGGCGCAGTATCAAAATCACAGCCACTGCTGTACCCCTAAGGCGCTAATCTCAGCCAGTTACCGTCAAGTGCTGCTTCTTCTTTATATAATCCTTCATTCCCCCCCTTCCCTCGGCTCTCTCCATCTCCGCCATTCCTCCGTTTTCCCAGACCCAATCCGCAGAGATGTGAGGATAAATGACAGTTTGAGAAGGTGCAGGGGAAGCCAGGCATCTTGAATCCAACAATGTTTCTTTGCTTACCAGTGTTAAATCCAAACTGCGCCGCTTTCAGAAAAACGGTTTGCTGGAATTGTAATATCATAATTAGCACGGCTTCTGTGCTTATCTCCACTAAACTAGGCGTCTCACCAGATGCCGAGGAGACCTCAGCCGTCATTCAGCCGCCTAGATGGAAAAGGGTTGTTGTTTGATCACTGGATGACTGCTAATTTAATAAGTGTTAACTATGGTGCGGCCAAGCGAGCGGGAGGGAAAAAAAGAGAGAAAAAAGGGAGGGAAAATGTTGAAGTAAAAAGCATTAAGATTAAATGATGACATGTTCAACTGTGCGCATAATATGAGGCTTAGTTAAGTACGCGCATGCTGTTTGTCAATTATTTAAAACCCCAGGAAATTAAGTCCAGGTAATCTCATAAGGTGTAAATAACATTCTTTTCCATGGCAGCTTAATTGAATTCATTTGACACTGTTTAGAAATAACAGAATTAGATTTGCTTTCACATGAAACTAAAGACTGTCACAGGGAGCTCTTTGTAAAGTTGAATAGAATTGGAATTAAAGTTTAGTATTTCAAACACATCTGGAGGGATCAGATATGAGAATAATTGAAATAACGGAGGATTACTCGTGCTGCCTGCCTTTTGCAAAAGAAACCAGTGTGGACTACGGTAATGTTTGCAGCACGTCAGAGGTCAGAACTGACCTGTTATCTGTGCGAGAGCATCACATAAATGCCCCCAAATGCAAAACATTTGGCATTAAAAAGGATCTCGACCCTCTGCTGACTTCTAAATGTGGAATAAATTCAATTTCTACTCTCACTTCAAAACATTTTCTGTAATTATTTTAATCTTCAGTGTTTCACGTGGAAAGTAAGTTTAGTTCTCGTGCATTTATTTGTTTGCCACCGCCGGTTATTCCACTGCAGGCCCCCACTATATTAAAGCATAAGCTGAAGACCTAAAAAAGATAAGTAAATGTGTTGCTGGTGAGGAATGAAGCAAAGATGTTTGACAGCGGGTTGTAAAGACCAGGCAAGCCATGCAGACACAGAGACAGTGGCCTCAGGCATTTCTGATTTGGCCTTACTAGTGGGATGGCATGGCTTGACGCTATTTAAACACACACACATACAAACATGCACGCACACACGCGTGCAGACAAACACACCCACGAAGAGTTTTGATGCAGACTGTAGGTGAAGGCCAGTGTATGTCTGTCTTGTCTTGTGAGTGAGCGGGGCCGGAGATGGAAGCTGGGTAGACAGATTGGAGGGACGCAGGAGAAGAGGGGAAATGGAGGGATTAGATGAAACCTTTCAGTGCGTGTCATCATCCCTGACATTCTGTAGGGCTTGACCTTAACAGAGCAACATTGTGTCAGAGACAGGGTCTCATCACAGCCCACACACACACACACACACATATGGGCGCACAGAAAACTCTTCAGAGATCCCGATAGCCTGGACATCAACACCCAACATATTTTCAACCTGGGGAATAAAAACAGATAAGTCAGGTGATCTTAAAAGTCAAGTATCAACAACTGAGGAACTATTATGTATCTCTGTTTTGATGTTTATTATGCGCTGTGATGACCTATTTACTGATTAGTGAGTGATTACACTTGTTTTGTGCAATTTAAGAAAATGTGATGAAAGAGTTTTGTGGATGTGTTGCTTTCCCAAATTTGCACACTGTTGGTAGCGAGCTTTCCTTTCAAACTTGATCATTCATTGCCTGGTATTTCCGGTTGGTGTTCACATCAGCTTTTGAAATCAACAGTAAGAAGAAGAAAAGCAGACATAAAGACTGACAGGTGACTCGTTTTTTTGACGACTATCCCTCATCATCGTTGCCGCATCCCACGGGGAAATCAAGTTCCTTTGATAGGCACCAGGAAGTGCAGCTCTGCTACTGATCCTTACATGTACAGCAGATTTACATTGTCTGGCATCACAAGGTTGAAAGAAAAATATTACACGCGCCGTTAGTTATGATCACAACCTTGTTATAAATGACAAACACAGAGAAACAGGACAAAACGAAGCTCCGGGGTTTCGTTTTACACTTCCATGGCAGAGGAGAGATAAGAGAAAATCAAAGAGATATGACTTTTAGTCATTTCACATCAAGCTTTAAAACTGTAAGACTGATTTCAGTAGTGCAGCTTCATATGACAAATGGGCAGTTTTGGGTGGTATTATCAAGGGTAAAGTGGGCTCATGAGAGGATGGTATCCCAATAAAATTAATTACATTAAAATTTCAATATATTAAAAACAAATTATTATTTCTTAAATACAGGAATACTTCCAGTCCCTCAGCCTAACTTTGGCATAGCATAACATCTATTAATTCTGCTGAGAGGATATAGGAGTTACCAACACTACCACCAACCTGCAGCTTTGGTGTTGTTGTTTGTTTTTCAACTATATTTTCACTGTAACAGGATCCTCTATGCTTCCAGCACTGCAAAAATTATTTGTTTGGCTTTTTCATGGAATGGTATTCTGTGTAATTCTCTCTCTTTCTCACCCACCCCCACCTCATGCATGTGTGTGTCGCAGGGAATATTGTCGAGGCTTGTTGCCAACTTTAAATAAAACCTATTATTCTCGTTATTTGAGCCGTCCCTTTATTTATGTTTTTTTTTCTTTTTTTCATTTGAGGGCAAAAATGGAAAGCAGTTTTTACGTTTCACTGCACGATGTGCACACAGAGATTTGTGTCCTTAGCCGTTCACGTGCGGTTAAGAGACTAACGTTTGCTACTGCTTTCACACTCACAACAGAAATTTAATTTAAAGCCAGCCTAAAAAACACAGAGGGAACCACAAGTCTTATATTGTGTTAGCAGTGTTGGGGTCGTTACTCGCGAAAAGTAACGTATTACACATTACTTGTTACTTTACTTAAAAGTAATGCGGTACATTACTTTATTAGTCTCTGGAGAAAGTAATTTGTTTCATTACTTTCTTAGTCTTCCGTAAAATGACATGAAATGCACTAAACAAAATAAATCTTATGCTACAGTCCCACACACCAATACGAATCCCTATCTAATGACGATCTTTTAGTGTTTAAGGTCGACAACACAAAGTTGAAACCATCACAAAGAGAATACCTGGTGAAGCTCAGGGTCTTACTGCTCAGCTGGGATCAGCATACACACGGCTTTATCATTACTCTGGGTTGGCTAGCTTAGCGTTAGCATGCTGTCTGTGCAGATGCTTGCAAAGATGTTTTGTTTTTTCCCATCTTAGAGTTTTAGCTAAATCCAAAAACTTGGTTGCAGTAGTAGTTCGTTTAGCATCGTATCATCAAAACAGGTATTAATAAGTCGCCCATATGTACAGTGGGGCAAAAAAGTATTTAGTCAGCCACCGATTGTGCAAGTTCCCCCACTTAAAATGATGACAGAGGTCAGTAATTTGCACCAGAGGTACACTTCAACTGTGAGAGACAGAATGTGAAAAAAAAATCCATGAATTCACATGGTAGGATTTGTAAAGAATTTATTCATAAATTAGGGTGGAAAATAAGTATTTGGTCACCTCAAACTAGGAAAATCTCTGGCTCTCACAGACCTGTAACGTCTTCTGTAAGAAGCTTTTCTGTCCCCCACTCGTTACCTGTATGAATGGCACCTGTTTGAACTCATCATCTGTATAAAAGACACCTGTCCACAGCCTCAAACAGTCAGACTCCAAACTCCGCCATGGCCAAGACCAAAGAGCTTTCGAAGGACACCAGGAAAAGTATTGTAGACCTGCACCAGACTGGGAAGAGTGAATCTACAATAGGCAAGCAGCTTGGTGTGAAAAAATCAACTGTGGGAGCAGTCATCAGAAAATGGAAGACATACAAGACCACTGATAATCTCCCACGATCTGGGGCTCCACGCAAGATCTCATCCCGTGGGGTCAAAATGATCATGAGAACGGTGAGCAAAGATCCCAGAACCACACGGGGGGACCTGGTGAATGACCTGCAGAGAGCTGGGACCAAAGTAACAAAGGTCACCATCAGTAACACACTACAACGGCAGGGAATCAAATCCCGCAGTGCCAGACGTGTTCCGCTGCTGAAGCCAGTGCATGTCCAGGCCCGTCTGAAGTTTGCCAGAGAGCACATGGATGATACAGCAGAGGATTGGGAGAATGTCATGTGGTCAGATGAAACCAAAGTAGAACTTTTTGGTATAAACTCAACTCGTCGTGTTTGGAGGAAGAAGAATACTGAGTTGCATCCCAAGAACACCATACCTACTGTGAAGCATGGGGGTGGAAACATCATGCTATGGGGCTGTTTTTCTGCCAAGGGGACAGGACGACTGATCCGTGTTAAGGACAGAATGAATGGGGCCATGTATCGTGAGATTTTGAGCCAAAACCTCCTTCCATCAGTGAGAACTTTGAAGATGAAACGAGGCTGGGTCTTCCAACATGACAATGATCCAAAACACACCGCCCGGGCAACAAAGGAGTGGCTCCGTAAGAAGCATTTGAAAGTCCTGGAGTGGCCTAGCCAGTCTCCAGACCTCAACCCCATAGAAAATCTGTGGCGGGAGTTGAAAGTCTGTGTTGCTCGGCGACAGCCCCAAAACATCACTGCTCTCGAGAAGATCTGCATGGAGGAATGGGCCAAAATACCAGCTACTGTGTGTGCAAACCTGGTAAAGACCTATAGTAAACGTTTGACCTCTGTTATTGCCAACAAAGGTTATGTTACAAAGTATTGAGTTGTATTTTTGTTATTGACCAAATACTTATTTTCCACCCTGATTTACGAATAAATTCTTTACAAATCCTACCATGTGGATTCATGGATTTTTTTTTCACATTCTGTCTCTCACAGTTGAAGTGTACCTCTGGTGCAAATTACTGACCTCTGTCATCATTTTAGGTGGGGGAACTTGCACAATCGGTGGCTGACTAAATACTTTTTTGCCCCACTGTACATATACATATATGTGCAGGTAAGGGATTAACGTTTGCTATTGCTTTCACACTTACAGCAGAAATTTACTTAAAGGTAGCCTATAAAACACAGAGGGAATCGCAAGTCCCATATTTCTACCCTGCCCACCTGTAAAGAGCGCGTCGTAACAATGCCTCGCACACGTACCGGATTTTATCTCCTGCACCTTCTCATTGGATGGCTTCCATTTTCCCAGGGACAGATTTAGAGTTGGCCATAGGGCTGCTATTATAAAAATATGGTTGACCTTTGAGGACCAGGGATGGTTTAGAGCCAGATTGTTCCTCCCCAATGCTGTTTGGGCAGCCTGCTCTTCTCAGTCTTATTAACATATGCCAGTCTCTCTAAATGTTCTCAGTCACTTTATTAAAAAATTTAAGTACAACAGTATAATTTTTATGAGGCCTATAAAGGCAGAGGTAGCCCATATTCCTTTTTTCATGAACAGTGAACTTTCGGAAAGAACCTCAATGGGTTACATAATTAATTTGTGCTTTCTGCGAGTCCATTGCCATCCATTCTAAAGTCCTGCTCTTTTGGTTTTTGCTTGAACCTTGTTTATCTAGCCATCACAACAATGCTGCCATTATTCAACAGGAGTTCTCTCATAGAAGGTGTTTGATTGGGACATTATATTTTTCTATTTTGAAACATCATAATTCAACAAACAGCTAGATGGAAATACTTTCTGGTGTCTGGTGTGTTTGTCAGTAAGAGTGGTGCTAGGAGTCTGCAGAAGCAGTGCAGCAGTAACTGTGTTTCTGACCCCATCATGCTATCTGTTCTAATGATGCTCAGGCCTCCATCAAAGTAGGGACCCCCTGTGGCTCCTGGGGGCCCCTGGGCTCAGGCACAGTTGCTCTAGTTCGGGTTTTTTTTTTTCCCCCTCACTGCTTGAGGCTCGGCACAGTAATGAGAAACAGAATTTAAAGAAAAGCAAAACAAAACAACAAAAACCCCTCAATCTTAGACTGACATGCAGTCTGTGTTCAGTCAGCTTGCTCTGTTTCTCCTTGTCTGTATCAAAAACAAAGATTGTTTTAATGGAGCAGTTCAAACACACTGGGCAGCTTTTGTTCAATGCAACATTTTTTTTTCTCTTCCTCACACGCACACATGCAACTCACACAAACAGAGGGGTGGGGGGTGGGATTAGTGCAGAGCGTGCGCACATATGGATTGATATGTTACAGTTTACTGGACCGAGGCAAGACAGAGGGGGAAAAAGTATTGATTTTTTGCCAATATGGCTGCGTGTTGATCCTGGGGCCACATTAATTTTCATCACTCAGATGTGGTGGTGCTGGTGGTGGTGGGGTGTCACACTTGTTTTGCCAGTTTCCATGGCAACGAGGATCATCCAAGTCAGAGGAGGTCAGGCCGCTGGTGAGAGGCGAATCTGGGTTCACTGAAATCAACATTACATGAAATGCCCTCCACAACTCTCTGTCTGTCGGTCTCTCTGTGTGTCCATCACCTCTTCTGTCTCTCTTTAAGCTGCGCTTTCTGCTCTCCCGTGAGCACAATCACTTATCCTCACCGTTCAAACTATTTTCTGGTGTTCCCGCATCAGCTAGGAAAAATCTGACGGTATGAATAAGAGCACGGGTGCCCCAGGGGTTCTTATGGAACTAGCCAGCAGCCGCCACTAAAACACAGAGGACCTTCCCTGCATTTATGAAGTTTAAACAGATCACTTGTCTCTCTCTCTCTCGTGCTCCTCCACTCTCATTTTAATGTACTGACAAGGCAGCATCCTTCATCCCTCAGTCTTCTTCTTATATTAGAGTTTATTACTGCCATCCCAGATTTGTTGTCACTTTGTATTTGGGTGAAAATTTGTTTTATGGCTCCTCATCCAATTTGCTTGGGGCTGACGGGCGGCTGATTTCAGGAGAAGTGTGAGAAGAGGAAAGGATAGCTGCCAACTGACTGAGGCCAACTGACTCTCCTCAGGTGATAATTGGCTGCTGATCCAACATCCAGGCCCTCGTAATTAATCTTTGTTGTTGTTGTGTGTGTGTGTGAACATCAGAAATGTGATTATTTTACATTATGTAATCTGTGTTAAAATAGCTCTCTGGTTTGGAGGTTATCCCTTGAATGCAAGTGCATAGAGTTGGATTTCTTTCTTTTTTTTTACTTTATATCGTGATGTATTTTCTTAGGTGTAAATATTATATTGCTAACATGCTTTATCTGGCCAGTATTTGATTACTGTAAAAATCTGAGTTTATTAGACACAGTGAGTCTGAAGAAAGTTCCCACAGTTTGCGAGTTTATGTAATAATCCACTTTGCTTGGTTTTGGTGTTGAATAATAATGATAAGTCAGAAAGGGAAGAAACTCTTTGAGGACTCACTTTTAAATACCATCCCATCGGTTCACATGTGAAAAAAATGAAGAAGCAAGGATTCACCAACATTATAATCAAAACCACCATTGTGCAAAACACAAGACTGGATAGGGATGTGGCCATTTTAGCCAGCAGAACCACCATTCCCTTTGCTTAAAAAGCACTTTAGTTGCCATAACAATAACCATAGCAAATATTTTTTTCTGTTATCAGTCCACCTTACCATCCAGTTCACTTGTTTTATCTGATATTGTGACATGAAAAGAGATAGGGGTCTATCTGCAGCTTCGCTACACGACACACACCACCGCCGCTTAAACAAACTCCTTGAAGTAATGCTAGCTAAGTCTGTGAAGGAGGAGGAATAATACCAGTAACAGCTGTCATTGTTTGTTTTTACTTCACTTTAGCAAAACCAGTATGTTGGGATGACTACACATCAGCTCCAGCTTAAAACAGCAGTGGATTCAGAAAGATACAATGAGCTCTAGTGTTGGTTAGGGAAAACTGAATCCTCTCCCCAATCAACATCAGTTTGTGAAAAGGTTTGCCACACCAAAGAAAAAATCTGTTATAAACAACCCACCAACTGGAACGGTTAAAATAATTGCCAAGTCTATAAATCTAAGTTTCAGAATTATAAAAAATAAGAGAGCAGCGTTCACAACTTTGAAATGTTGGCGTCATGTCCACTGAGGGGACTAATTCACAGCTCTTAGATCAGCTCAGGTAGACTGTCCCAAGTAGACAAATGAAGCAGAAAATAATTTTGTCACGTCGGCGCTCCTTTTATGTGCGGTCAGTTTGGAAAGCTAAATTTAAAACTATCCAACAAGGTGGCTGGAAGATGTGGATGTTGATGGGATTGCAACTTATTGTCTGGCGCTCTGTGTTGACCCTGTGATGGACGCTATGGTACGGTGAAGTGGAGTGTCACTGTTGCTAATATTAACATAAAATCTTCATCTGTAACTTTTGTCAAAGCTGAACTGTTGCACCTAAGAAACACTCACCAAGAAATCAACTAACCATAAGAATGAGATAATAATCCACATTCACCAGTTCAAATCCTGCTCATAGAATTAACATCTTTACCTGGTCAGGTGACCCACTCCTCTCACAAATCAGTCCAAAGCAAGACCTTTTGAAGTACGGCTGTAGCTCAGGACATAGAGCAGGTCATCTATTAACTGGCTGGTGGTTCGATCCTTGGATGCTTCAGTCTGCATGGCAGAGTATCCTTGGGCAAGATACTGAACCCCAGATTGCTCTCTGACGCACTCATAAGAGTGTGAATGTGAGATAGAAAGCACTTAGGCATAGAAAAAAGTGCTTGCATGAATGAGGCATGTTGTATAAAACACTTTGAGTGCTCAAATAGAAAAGTGCAATACAAGAAACAGTCCATTTACCAGTATGAAATGCCAACTGTGACCATGTGCACATTCTAAAAAGTTCCACTATTTTAAAAAGTGAATACACTTACCTACTTAGCCATTCACCCCTAACTGCATCCTTGCTGCCTGTTAAACTTATCTGCTTATTAATAAATCAGTTAAACTGGTGACAGTTGTCTTGGTCTGCTTCTAGGTGTTCTGCTCACGATTAAAGTTTTTGCTGTTTGAGGGTCTGGTGCATTAAAGTAAGTATTAACAAACTGCAGGAATCTCCTAGCAAAGAACTATATCAATGACAAAAAGCCTCAGTTAGCATGTCAAATGTTAAAGTTCAGGATAGTATAATTAGTTTATGGTTTATTTTGAAAGGTTGCCAGCAGAAAGCATCTTCTCTCTAAAACAAAGCTGCACCTTAACAAACCACAAGCCTTCTGCAACTGTGCTTAGAAAGACGAGATCAAAGTGACAATACAATGCACAGCAGATCAGCACAAACTCATTTAGGAACTGTCAAGCATGGTGGTGGAGGAGTGATGATTTGGGCCTGTTCTGAAGCCACAGGACCTGGGCATGTTGCAGTTACTGAGTCACTCATGAACTCTTCTTTTCTCACAAATTGGGTCACGCAAAAGGACAATGACACGAAGCACAGCAGCAAATCTACAACACAATGGATGAAAAACACAGGGATCAAGGTGTTGCAATGGCCTAGTCAAAGCGCAGACCTCAACCTGGCTGAAATACTGTGGTGCCACCTTAAAAGAGTTGTGCATAGATCAATACCACAAACCTAAAAGAACTGAAGCAATGTTAGAACAAAAAACAATGTTAAGACTACAAGTTTTTGCTGCTAAAGGTGGTTCTACCAACTACTGAATCATGAAATGTACTTAGTTTTTTATAGAACTACACAGAGACCTGTGAAAAGCATCTTTTTCACATGACTGCATAATCTTTTAGAAAAACAAATATTTGAATTTTCTTCAGACTTTAAACTGGAGGCGACGTCAGACTGAAGACAAAAAGAAGTGTAACAAACTGACAACTCTCTCTGATATCAAACAATATGTTTTTGCCAAAACCAAACCCTTAACCAGTACAAATAAGTGCCAAGTGCAGATAGAAAATGAAGAAAATATTGACAAAAAATGATATTGGACGTAATATACTTCATAATCAGCACTTTTTTGTTTGGCATTAGGGTAGAATTACACACGGTTATGTTATTTTTATGCATTATTGTATTTCAAAGACCAAGTTTTAATGAACAGTTAGTGTCAAATGCTGTTTATTATTTTTACCCAACCAGTGATTACAACAACACTGTTTTGCATTTCATTTCCAAATCATGCTCATGGTGATATTTGAAATACAGTATATTGCTTATTCTTCTAGAATCCACTGGCAAACACTTGAGTATCAGCTTATGGGATAATTTTATGTAAAATTTGCAAAGAATAGTGTATTATTCTACAAAGTTAATTAGAATACATTTTTTTTGAAAACAATATTACAGTATAACTTTTCACATAATACAGATCCGGCAGTTCAAGTCATTACATTGCAGTTGGTGATAAGCCATGAAAATTACCTGACAGAGTACAAGGTAGAGATAAGAGGCAGATAGAACGAGCATCTATCTTACTGTGTTAATTAAAGATAATCAGTCCTTAAAGACATCCAACTCTTCAAATTAACACAAAATGGTGAGCCCAGCACCCACCTCAGAGGGAAATAGACTGAAAACAGAGATATAAACACAAATAGAGATAGAAACTGTTTCCAGGCAACTGTCAAAAAGACTTATAAAATGTCACCAAAACGTAAAATGTTAATTACGTGTGTTTGAGCTGAGATGGTGTCATTATACACTTCTTAAACATAGAACAGATATATAACAAAAATACATGCAGGAGATGGCTAAAGCTGATGAGCACATTATTTATTCATGAGCACAAAGAAATATGTATGATAATCTACTAATTAAGTGTTCCTTAATTTCAAATCCTGTGTCACTCTAACACCAGTGGAGTTATTATAGCCCTGAAGTCAGTAGTTGCTTGTGTCTTGAGGCTTTGTTTCTCATTTTTTTTCCTATAAGATTCATAATTTTGTAAGGGCAAAACTTCAGGGTTTGAAGGAAGACAGTCATAATCATTAAGCCGTGTTAACAGGCAGAAGCAGTTATCTACCATTTTCAACAGCCTATAGGAAAGAAATAACACAAGAGCCTATTGCAAACAGTGTTGGGGTCATTACTCAAGAATAAGTAATGTATTTACTTTTAACTTTAAAAAAGCAACATATAACATAATTACTTCCTGGAGAAAGTAATTTATTACTTTGCTCATTGCATTACGTATTTTTTATTCTGCAGCATGGCCTGAGATCCATTGTCACATAATTACCAGTTAACAATATAAACCTTAGGCTACATGCCCACACACTGACACAAATCCCTATCCTAATGCGGCGAACAAACAAAAGATCTTTCTTTTAGCATTAACACAAAGCTGACAGAAAAGTTGGTGGAAAATCAGCCCGAAGAGCACTTCACAGACAAAAGCTGTGGCCACTGTGGAAACAGGTATGGATAGGTTTGCTACAAGCCTGACTGCGAATCGCTATTTTGATGAAAATCCAGCTTTGGCTTCCCGCTGGAGTCTGCTTACACTCAACTTTAACATCATGCTGGGTCCTGGGTTCATTGCAACTAGCTTTGTTGTCTTTGCAGATGTTTGCAGAGTCTGTGTCATGTTAACAGCAGTGCATTTTAGTTTTTAGTACGGGCACTACTGGTACTTTTCTGTTATGTTTCACACAGTAAAAAGGAAACTAACCTTTATATGCCCATTTCTCATAAGATGTAGATTGAGGTGCTATTTTTTTTTTCTCTCACCAGACAAACTGACGTCAGCTGAGGAAGAGTGCAGAAATATTTGATCATTTTTATCCACTAAAAAAGGAGGCAACTGAAAAACACGATTTCTTGATTAGTAACTGTATTGTGATTACTTTAGTACAGTAATGGGTAACATTACTGCATCATAGAAAAAATATAGTGAACTTGGAATTGAAGATTTTGGAATGTGTTACTAACCAAACCTATGTCTGATTATAGACTCACTGCACTTTGTATTTTCCTTCCTATTGTTTGTCTTATTCTGGCCAAGCTTACAAATTATTACTATTGTTCAAATTATAATGCAAAAATGGGCTGAAAATTCAGGGTTCAGTTCAGTCCAATTCAATTTTATTAATATAGCACCAAAATCACAACATCACCCCAACAATTAGAATTTTCTGGCAATTATTTCAAGGTTCAGGCTTTAAGGGTTAATACGGGCAGTAAAGGATCCAGGATGACTCCAGGGTTCCTCACAGTGGTACTGGAGGCCAAGTAACAGTGATGCCGTCCACGATAAATATCTGGTTAGATGCCATGTTTCTAAGGTTTTTAGGCCTAACAGGAAATCGAGGTCATCCTGGTATTTTTGTCTTTAAGTCATTCCTGCAGTTTAACTAATTGGTTTGTCTTTATCAATAGATAAAGCTGGTTATCATCTGCACAGCAATGAAAATGTACGCTATGCCTTCTAATGCTACTGGCTAAGGGAAGCATGTACTTTGATTCAAGTATGTTCAGCCTCAATACAGTGAACAGTATTTTTACTGTATGTCATCGATTTTTAAGTATTTAAACCGTTTAATTTGCACAGTATCAGTTAACTCGGTTGCAAAATTAAAATTTTGAAGCAAGGAAACAAAATAAAAGCTGTTAGTAAGTTGCTTCTGGAATCTTAGATTTAATAAAAGTTTGTAAAGCAAATAAATTTTTTGTTCCAAAAAAGTAGCTAAATTTGTAAAATGGTTCTGAGGCTAATATTTCCAATTATTTCCATAATTGCCAGAATTATTGTCTTCAGCTCATCTACACAGGTTCTTTCAGCATTACGTTTTGACTGCAGACACTTTTTCTTTTTGTGTTAAGGTCACATGTAGCCAGGAAACATAGACTGTCAGTAAATGGATACACTTGGCACAAATCCTATCATGATTTGTATAAAAAACTTGGCTACTGTCGTTAACGAGTATAATTTCTGTATTTACCGAATGATAATCCACAAAATAACAGATCATTTTCTAATATTGCATGATTTCCAGAGGTAGCTTTTAAAAGACAAATGAAATTAATGTCTTTTTATAGAATTGTGCCAGTTCATCACCTATGTCTTAGGCAAACCACACAAGCAAAGGCCTGTCTGGGTGTCTGCTGCTTTTTTTCCAGTGATCCAGTGGCTGGCAACAGTAGGAAGCCGGGCTTCCTCACCAGGCTTTGTTCTCTGTGACTCCCCAACGGTAGCTTTCATTTGACTCCCAGTGTGAGTTCCGTGTTAATTAGGTAAATGAATACATGTGTACAGACGGGGCTGCCCCGCACTAATAGCGACACCAGCACAATTGCAACAAAAGGGCCCCACCAGCTAAGGCTAAGTTTGTGATTAAAGAAAAGGCCTCTACGGTGAGGTGTAACAAAATGGCATACAGCAGGCTTTGAAGCTTATTTATGGCGCTTTATCTAATCCCTACCACCCGTGGCTATGGAGGAGATATGGATGTATTATTCATGATAATGTATGGTGGTGACTCTTATGCAGATTCACAACAAAGGCAAACTTTCTTTTTGTGCCTCCAAACGGCCAATTAATTTTTTTGCTCTTTTAGACTGATGTTGGAAGGATCAGATGATGAAAAAACCCTGTGTTTTTGACGTTTGGTGGACCGATTTACTGTATGTTCTTGTCTGTCTTGTGTGTGTCTCTGAGCCCTCCAGCTATGGGCTTCCTTGGCAGAACTTCTGACTACAAATCACAGTTTTATTCTTCTCACCTAGGGGATGCCAGAGATCCTCTATAGTCCTAGTAGTAAAATTTGAACTCAGTCCAAAACCACATTATGAACACACAGGTTGCAAAATGTAGAGTGTTCCTTAAAAACACAAGTCTACACAAAAATATTTAAAATGATGAGTATTGTAATGATACTCATCATACTTTGCATTTCTTTGTTTTTTGGTAATGTTTCTTTTCCCTTCCTCATGTCATCTGTGGATTTGTGACATTGAAAACATGTTGTGGATTGCTGATTATTTGATTTACATATGGAATTTTTCCAGGAATGATTTGTCACAGAGAGCTGGGAGTGAGCACGGAGTATAGTAGAATATTTTTCTTTAACCAAAAATAACCACATTAAGAAAGACTCAATTTAATGAGGGCCTGTTAAATGGTCACCCAGTGCAAATGAGAATGTCATAAGTTAATCTGTGTCCTAATGAACTAAGTACACAAACAAACAAAAGTCTGTGAAATGAGAAAGTTGGGGTATTAGTGCCATTCATTGGAGAACTTTACAGAAGATTGGGGGGAGTGAGTCCCATAACAATGATGGCACCATCAGAGAACGCAAAAAGCCCTGGAGTTATCTTCTCTGGATTAAAAAAGAAAGTTGATAATGACAATGACCATTTTCAAAGAGATTATTAAGGCTTAACTATTGTCAAGCTAGTTTTTGCAAAAACACACCTTTGGATAATGTCTGTATTTATTGGGGGTGAATTGCTGTCAGAGTTTACTTTAGCTTTAAAACACCTGAACCCTCACACACATGTATCCACTCCATTTTGCATGTCGGCCACAGGTGGATGGCTGCTTTTTCACTCATTTTCAGTCCAGATGTTGTACCTGTCAATATTCAGAAGAAATTGTCTTTATTAAGCCACTTAACAATCACCACCTGTGGATCATTCAAGCTTAACAAAAGCACTTAACACTAGAGATGAAATAATTTTGTCTCTACGCATAAAAGTCAGCTTAGCAAAGAACCAATTTTAAATTGTATATTTAGGCACTTGCAAGCTGCCTGTCGCAAAAACATATCATTTGTTCCCATTTCTTAAGTTGAAGCTATAAAAAAATGCCAAAGATAACACAGTTTGACAGGAGTAGAATAGTATTTTTCCACCAACAAGTTGATTAGCTGAAAACTTGGCATATCTCAGCATGGTGTGCAATGTGTCCTTAAAACTGGACAAGCTGTGGACAAAAGAAGAAGTGGCAGGGCTAAAAATAATATGTACGGAAGATGAACATTGTCTAAGATAAATATCCTTAAGAAATTCAGCAAAGGCCTGACACACGACCTGAAAGATGCATCTGGCTCTTCAGTTGATTAAGCTACTGTTCACTGAAGCCTCATCAGAAATGGTCTCAGTGGAAGCGTGGCTATCCAGAAACCATACTTAAGGAAGGTAAACAGGGAGGAAAGGCTTAAGTAAGCCAAATTACACAAGACCTGGACAGAAAATCAGAGGCGACAGGTCTTCTGGAGTGATAATTTGAAAATTTTGATAAAGATCATTGTCAGTTTGTACATCAGAGGTCAGAAGAGAGGTGAGTGTCTGCAGTCATCTGTATAACATGGTGGAGGCTCTGTCATAGTTCGGGGCTGCATTTCAGCCAGTGGTGTTGGTGGAGTAATGAATGCAAAAGATTTTGATCCACTGTTAAATACTATCTGGAAAGCAGAAAGTTTGACAGCATCTTGACAATCATCCCAAACACACAGCCAATGCAAAAGCATACCTGGATAGAAAAACACACAGTGCAACAGTATCACTTTGTAGTCCATTTGAAAGTTATTTTGCTTATTTTTAAATACTTAAATAGTCCTGCCCCACCTTACCGCTCTGACCTGCTGACCCCTACACTTCTCTCTGAGCCAACTGCTCCAGTCTACACAAAAATCGAAGCAGAAGTCCAGACCTCAGAGGGGACAGTGTCTGAAAAAAATGTCCTAGAGCAGCGGTCCCCAATCTTTTTTGCGCCACGGACCGGTTTAATGTCAGACAATATTTTCATGGACCGGCCTTTAAGGTGTCGCGGATGAATACAACAAAATATATAATAATATAATAATAAACACTAATTCGCTGTGTAATTGTGTAACTTTATTATCAGGGTCCTCCTGAAATGTGCCAACAACATTCAGAGTAACAGCCTCCTCTCTGCCCCTTAATGCTCTCTGGTTGCTATGGTAACGTGTAAATACTTCTTTCAAAATAAGACGCACAACTACAACATGGGAAAAGACCCAGGGAAACCGAGTTAACGATAAAAACCCTGAAAACCTGGACAGGTATCAGTCCGTGGCCCAGGGGTTTGCTGACCGCTGTCTTAGAGCATTTTCTATCGCTGCCCCTATGAAATAAATCGCCTTGGCACTAAAGACAGTCACATACATTGTCCATTTTTAAGTCTCATTTTAAAACACATTTATACTCTCTATCTTAATAAACTCAGCATCTTATTTGTTTTTATTGTTTTATTATCGCTGCATTTATTGGTGTCTTTTAATCTTTTTTAGTATATTTTTTCATTTTTGTGTACAGCAATTTGTAGTTGCTGTTGCTGTTGTTAAAGTGCTTTATAAATAAAGTTGTTATGGTATGGTATGGTATGGTATGGTGTGGTATGGTATGGTATGGTATGGTATGGTATGGTATGGTATGGTATGGTATGGTATGGTCTCCCTGGAGCCCAAACCTCAACATTGAAGCAGTGTGGGATCATCCCGAGAGAAAGCAGAACTATAAGCAGTCAGCATCCAAAGAAGAGCTTTGAATGCCCTTTAAGAAAACTGGAGAACTATTCCTGAAGACTGCTTGAGAAAATGAAAAAAGACTTCAGCCTGTGTTGAAGAATAAAGGTGGTCACAGCAAATATTGACTTTGAAGTTTGCTAGAATTGTATAAACTCAATTTCATGTGTGTTTGCACATCTTTCAGTAAATGCTGCACCTACTTCCCATGTTCCTAGCAAAACATAAAGAAATGAGGGATGGCTCATTTGCACAGTGCTATATCTCCAAGTTGGTGATTAAAAAAAAGAATATGGGTTTCTTGTTTTTAATTAATTACATGTTAGCTCATTAGTCTATTTATTGGCATATTATGACCAATGTGACTGATTAGTGATATAATGTGATGCCACAGATACGGCTGTATATTGCATGACCCATGGGCTTGTTCATGCATGTATGCATATACTCCTATGTATGCTTAAAATAGACAAAATGGGAATTTATTCCTTAAAAACCTAGCGCTGTAGCATTTCCAGAGGTCAAAAGCTCCACGTGGAACCATAGTGTTGGATATTTCCAATACCGAGTTTGTTTGAAGAGACATCAGCAAAGCAAGCAAGAGCACTAAGTCACTCACATATTTTGGGGGGCTTTAAGCTTTTAAAGCTAGGAAATGCAGGCTGAAGTTAAAAGTAAAAAGTTTCCAACAGTAGAGATTATCCAGCTGTAAGAGAATGCCTCAATTTTCAACTCATTCTAATTACAGGCAAGAGCAGAATTGCTGCTGGATGGATAAGTCAACGGCAAACAATCCCACTTGTGCAAAATAAAAGACTGTCATTAATTCAAAAGCAGTTAATAATGGATGAGGGAAGACATCACTGAAAGCTATTTACAGTTTGAGGAGGCAGACATATGAATAGATGACCCTTCCCTCTCTCGCAGTGACAGTCGAGGGTTACTTTACAAAACTGTTGGCAGCAGAAGATCTTCCTGTAGCAGACAGACAGAGCTGCTGTCACTCAACACAGAGCTGTCACCTTCTGCAGAGATACCACGAGTGCATATGTGTGTGTGCGTGTGCGTGTGTGTGTGTCGATATGACAGGGCTGAATTAATGAGAGGTATGTGTCAAGGGGAGGGAGAGACGTTGAGAAGTAAAGAGGGCAAAGATGGTGAATGAGTAGTGGCGACTACAGCATGTGTGTGTAGCAGTGGCACTTAAAAGAATAATTCAAATGTTTCCTGCCTGGTTATTTAAGGTGAAGTCAGAATCAGTCATCGTGAATCTTTAAAGTTACAATCCCGCTTTCCCAGTTTCATCATAAACCATGTCCTAATACTCAATAATCCTGGTGTAAATACACCAGCAACCAGTACGTAGACTAAGATTTTTTATATTTGTTCTTGGAAAAGTAAGCGTATGTTTTGTTGGTCTGTAGTCACAGGGGATGATATCATTTATATTTCAGCTTGGAATACAAAGATAAACTCCTGCAATAATGTGCTGAACCTCAAAGAGACAGACAAGAAGAGTCTACAACAGTGCTACACTAGCAGATCTGTGAGGCTGTATTTTGACAAATAATTCTAAAATGTTACGTTTTGATAGATACATGCTCACAGAGTTAATGATTACATGTTGATGCACACTTGATGCAGGGGTAGATGCTGGAATATCAATAGCTTTACGGGTATTCTGGCCATAGAGATAGTATTCGGAAAACAAAAAATCTGACATGATGGTGGGAAATCTTAAATGTTTGTGCCAGATTTAAAGACAAGCCACAGAACATTTTTCAAGAAATTTGCTTAAAAGGCTCCTTAAAAGCTCCCACCACAGTATTTCAATCAGCCTGAGGTCTGGACTTTGACTTGGCCATTGCAACACCTTTATTCTTTTTTTGTTTTTCAGCCGCTTCTATAGATTTCCTGCTGTGCATCACCGTCCAGTTTTGGCCAAGCATTAGCTGACGGACAGATGGCTTCACATTTGACTCCAGAATACTTGGTATACAGAAGAGCTCATGGCCAGCTCAATGACTGCAAGTTACCCTGATCCCATGACTGTAAAACAAACCCAAGTCAGCATCCCTTCTCGGCCATGCCTGACAGTTGGTATGAGTTGTTTGTGCAGACGTAGTGGTGTTTGATTTCCTCCAAACATGTTGCCTTGCATTATCTCCACTTTGGTCTCATCTGTTCAGTGGGCATTGTTCAGATGCTACTTTGCAATCTTAAGCAGTGCTGCCATGTTCTTTTTAGAGAGAAGAGGCTTTCTCCTGGCAAAACTTGCAAAAAAGTCAGACTTGTTCAGTCTTTTTCTAACAGTTCTGCCATTAACTTTAGCATCTAATGCTTTAACTGGGGCCTTTAGAGTCTGAGTTGTAGCTCTTGGGATTTTTGCAATTTGTCTGAGCGTTGCAAAATCTGACCTTGTGGGCAAATTTTCTGGGATATCCACTCCTGGGAAGAGTGTGACATTCTGTGAACACACACCAGAAAACTGCCAAAATTCCTGCTTTTACAGAGATGCTCACACTCCCTGACGATCAGTTAATGAAAAGCATTTGATTAGCAGCACATGGCTGCTACTTACCCTTTTAACTCCTGCAGAAGTAGTGAAGGTGCACATAGTTTCTCACCACCGTGACATGTCTTATGAATTATACCTTACAAATTCTTACGCTTTGTGTTCGATTTTTAACATAGAAAAGCATTTAAAAAAAACCCAACTCCACCAGAACCATTTTAAGTATTAAAATATTAATACACAGCTAACTTACTGCCTTCGTATTTATGCGCCTTTCTTTCCTAACCAGCATGTCAAATATGATACCTTGCCTTTGAAAGGATGTGATGCTCCACATAAAGAACAAGATACACGCAGGTGACTCAGATGGGTAAAACTCAGTGTGTGTGTGCGTGCCAGTTTCCCCTCCTGACTGAAGGAGAAAAACAGCCAGGGAGAGTCTATCAGCGTGGCACCCTGCTCCAGAACATTCTTGATGAAGCAAAGGTTGTCTTCATTAGGTGCATTAATATTCATGACGAATGGTAATTTTGACACAGAAAAGGTCTCAGTAACCTTTTCTCGTGCATTTTTTCACTTCTCAAGGAAATTACAGTCCGGCAATGACTTAATTAATGCTTGGTTTCCTCGCCAAGTCGTTTGAGGGCCTGTCACTTTGAGGTTGGGGTATCTGTCTCACACCGACAGCGATTGAGAGAGAGAGATAGAAGTAGAGGGGGAGAGACAGAGGGAGAGGGAGAGAGAGAGAGGAATTTCAGAGAGATAGGCAGGGACAGGATCAGTTGCTTCTGCACAGGCTTATTTACTCTTAAATCCTCCACTGTTTTTCTTCCATATGCTCTATCCCTCTCCTCCCTCTCCTTCTCTCCTCTCCATACCCCCCTTCTTCATTCACTGCATTGTGGTGCGTTGGTATATGGAGGATGTCACCCTCAAGGCCCTGCAAGCCTCACATTTCAGCCAGGAGATGATGAGATGTGACAGGATGTGACTTTTCACTTTCCTCTCTTTATCATCTCAGGGATCGTTCTGCAACATGGCTTCAATGCCACTGAACAGAGAGACACTGTGGTCTTTGATGCGTTTGTAGTCCAGGGGCTATTGCAGAGACGGGGGAAGAAAAAAAACCTCATTTCAAATAATACTGTAAACGAACTGGGTGTGCACATAAATGCTTTAGGTGTCTTAATTCGCAGTTTTAATGCGCAATTTGAGCTGTTGAGCTGTTTATTTTTGTGTAAATGTGGAATTGCATTGGCTAGAAAGTACACGTCCAAATGTTATGATACCCCCTTTTTTAAAAGTTGAGCCTAAGTCATAAAAGAGAGTAAAAAATTTCAGAATATTTCTAACTTTTTGCCTAGTTCTGTAAACACAATTAGTATTTAAAAAATAAAAAAATAAAAAATATCAGTGTTTCTATACGATCATAAAGACGTAGGCCCATCTTTTGGCAGGGTATTACATTTTAAAAGCTTTATTGCATTTTAACCCTGTAGGAACACACTTTTATGAGCTTCAGCCAATGGTTGCATTATCCATCAGGCGTAACTGCGCTGGCTGCCACACGCAAACACAAAGATCAAAACCGCACGGCAATCTGCAACGCTCAATCCTTCCCATTTCCTCCAAGACAGTTACGTATCTGAGCATAAGGCAGCATTTCCTTTATCATGTCCCATAAAAATAGTAATTTGCTGGAGCCCCTTGTAGCACAATATGGTAGGCAGTGTGTTTTCCTGATAATGTAGAGATGACAGATAGGTCCATACTGGGAGGTTTCACTTCACTCTGGATACCAGTGTAATAAATTGCAGAGAGGAGGAAGGAGAAGGAAAGATGGAGTGGGAAGAGGGAAAGATAGAGCAACAGATAGAGACTCCTCCAACATCTCTCTTCTCTGGCCAGTAGAAGGCTGCACTGTGGGCAGTGATTATATGCTATGAAAATGTAGGATTAATTAGGCCGGCAAGGGAAGGCAACCCTGTCTCATTACTGGCACACTATCCCCCCTCAAAGATATCACGGCTAACACGGCCATCGCGCTAATGCCAGCAGACAAAGTCCTCTCTTTTCTGCCCATCGCCCTTATTATCTTATTTAAGGCCACTTAAGGAGGGCCCAAAGGTGGGCGACACTGTGGGTTCTCTTCACTATACGCCGCCTTAATCAGAGCCTCTCCTTTGCTCTCACCTAGAGTTTTAAATATATATATATATATATATATATATATATATATATATATGTGTGTATGTATGACTTTCAGAGAAGAACGAGTTTCTTTTTCATTTCAGCGCTACATGTGTGATTGGGTGGAGCGAGGACAATGGTGGCACAGTTTCCACTTTGTCACAGGAATAATTAGTCTATGGAGACTTTGCCCTCACTGTGTTGATCCTCTGTTCTTCTTGCTTTATCCATTTTCATAGATAAAGTGTCACACGGCCAGAGCCTTCCCCTCCCATAACATCTGTGATTCTCCATCATACACTGTTCATCTTCCAGGTCTTTATCTTTCTTATTCATCAGATAGATCACATGACGGAAAGGCAATTCTCCACAGAGTCGCACAGATGATGTGTGACTTAACAGGGATCATTTAATTGGTTTGTCTGGCTTGTTTTTTGTTTTACTACATTTTCTTGTATTACTAGTATTGTTAAGTTGATTATTAAACACAATTAAATTGTTTCGTTGTCACCTCACAAAAAAAGAAGTTCTGGGCTTGAATCTGTTGGTCAGCTGTGCGGAGAATTACCTTCATGTGCCTTTGCGGGTTTTCTCCAGGTCTGTTTTTGTCTCACAGTCCCATACCAACTACATTCGTGTTAGGTTAATTGGTGATTCCTAATTGGTTGTAGGCGTGGGTGTGAGCGTGAAGGGTTTTCTGGCTCTCCCTGTTAACAGTGCAATAGAAGGTCAACTATGATTAGCTCCAGATCCCCCATAAAAGGTTAAGCAATTGAATGGAAAGGCACATTCATTTTTTTGTCATTTAAAGTAAAAAAAAAAAGTTTGATTTCAGCTTCTTATGATTTCATTTCATGTCCTCTACATTTTTTGTGAGATAATGAATTGAATACATTTTTTTTGCCTGAAATGATTTCCACTAATTTAAGATGTTTTGTGCACAATTTAGAAGGCCAATAATTTTTTTCAACTCAAAAAACACAGAATTCTCATTTGTAGCTCATCAAATAGTTACAATAAGAGCTGCTACCAACTGTCTTTAGAACGAGCTGGTGTTCCTCACCAAAACCAAAAGAAACTTTTATGCTGAAAGATATTCTTCCTTTAATCACAGCAACAGCGTTATTCAAGTGTGAGTCAACATTAAGACAGCGTTTCTTTGTCTGTGTGAGGCTGAGAGGCCAGAGAGAAGCCTTCCTTTGGGGGTTTCTTTCCTTTTAGATTTCTTTCAGTTTCCAGCCGCTGTTTGGTTACGTTTAGGCGACAAAACTCTTTCTTGGTTGAGATTAAGGAGAAAGTTTGAGTTACAATGCAATCCTTTCAGCAGTGCTCTCAGAAAGCCTGTCTGTCAGAGAACTTCTCCTCTGTGAGGTCGATGGAGGTCGCTTGTGTGTGACGCTTAAAGAATATGTTACCCCGTGTGCCATATGGGCCTCGCTGCCAATTGTAACGCGTTGTGGTGCCTACATAACGAAACCTAATTAGATTGTTGAGTCAATCAGCATCCCACAGGTACGTAACATGGCTGTAGAGAACAACAAACCTGTCTAATTACCCTGAACATGATTACACCTCTCACCAGGACTGAGTGCTTCAAACACGGCTGTTTTTGTTTTTGATTGCAAAGTCGTTACATGTGCTAATTGTAGCATGCGAACCTGTGTGAGCAAGTGTCAGCCTTCAGATGGAAGTTTAAATTGCTGAACGTTCAGCGTAATAAATTGCATTCTTCCCCGCTACATATGCAGCGAGCTCTTCGCTCTGGAAGTAAAACAGCTTCTTTTGCACGCACGTTCCTCTAACTCCGCTGTTTATAACCACGCCGAGAGCCTCACCTCCTCCGAGCCAGACTTAGCCAAACATAATTACCCAGGGCGCTCTGCGATAACGCCTACTGTCACTCCTCATTTACAGGGCCTGCTGGAACTCCACTCAATTAAGTAATAAAACATGTTCTCTGCTCTCACATGCACGTTTCAATAGTGCACATCCATAACTGATGCGAGCTCCTCTCCCTTTAAATTGGCAAGTGAGCAGTCTGAGAAAGAGAGGAGCATCATTTAGTCGAAGCGCTTATGCGTCAGCTCATCCCATCCTCACAATCACCCACATGTAAGAAACAATACTCAAAAATTCAATGCAAATAAATGTCTGTTTTTTCTGCTGGAAGCTTGCGCCTTTGATTTTCTACACACTTGGCATTTTAATTCTAAGGAATTATCTGATAAAAACTGACAATAAAAAACAAATAGAGACAAACAATAACTCCCAGGTTAAGAATCTGTCTTTTTTTCTTTTCTTGCATAAAATTTTAACATATTACATTTAACGGCAGACACAGAATATAATGAATGACTACATTAAAAAGCAGATAAAAGTAAGTGAGTAATATGGAACAACTGGTGCTATCGCCACCCTACTGCAATAATGTAAAACAACTGTCACATGTGCTTTTGTTTACAGGGGACAGAAAACAGGGATCTTTGGGAATTAGGGATTTGTGGACTGATGCAAATATTGCTGAGTCCCCAAATGTCCACTGGCAACCGCTGTAGCCAAGTGCGACCTAACTGCTGAAGTAGAGATGAAGCCTGACGCAAACTTTGAGTCGTCCTGCAGTCATAGCTGTAAGTTGACCCTGAGGCAGTTAGCTAGCTCTCACACTGCCACGTACAGTACTGTGGAGTTACTGTAGTTGCACTGTAGCTCTGCTGTAGGTGCTGCGCTCACTGTTTTTCCACTAGGTGCTCTCCAGGGCCCCTACTGCTCCACCCCCGTTCACCTACAGTGATGTCTGAGGCCACCACTACAGGCAGCTGCCACACCTCTGCTGAGGCAAGAGGCTCCTTCTATGAACTTGGGTAATATTTCAAATGTGTTGTCATTAAATGCCCAAGGGACCCGGCGCGCACACAGTTTGGAGGAAGGAAGTCGGCACAGGCCTTCGCAGCTAATCATGTAAAGGGAAATATGTTTTAACGCTCATGATCACATGTAAACGTTTCTGAGCGTCATTAATTATAACAAGCTCAATCATAATCTCGTCACCGACGTACAGTAGTGTGCTAAGGTTTTAAGCACTTAAGATCTTTACATTTTTATCCATCATGCAACACCATCAAGGAGACATCTGATCGATCCTAAAGTCATTCTCCTGCATGGCAAACATACAGTCATCAAGTCATAAAGAGATACTGTGTCTTTAGCAATGAGACGGACAAGGAGCCTCGATGTCAGCATCATCAAGTCAGCCTGTAATTACATAAAGACAGAGAAGCAACTGAGACAGAAAGAAAATGCACAGAACTCAGTCTAACCCTCCATGTGCTTAAAACAACTGACCTGCCAAGTACCTCGAGAAAATGTGAATAAGAGTGCTTTATTTTTTTCTGCACCTTATATGAAGTTAAACGCTAAATACAAATCTTTTCAGAAAGCATCCTCACTGTCTTTAAACTGCATAAAACTGAAGAGCACTGTACATTATGACATCACAGGTTTTTCTCTTTAGTCACATGGCTTCAACCTGGAATTCAATACAGTACATTGGGTGTACACTTGTGCTTTTGTCTGCTTTCTTTTTTAGGACAAATTCCTTTGATCATGCCATGCAAAATGGGATTAAGTGTCAGAGATGAGGCATAGCCTCTTGTTTTCTATTCTAACTTGGAGCACTGTATTGCATCCTCGGAATACAATGAATACTTTTGTGCACGCTGAGTAGGTGTTCTTATTTTAGTCATTCTTTGGGGATAAATGCAGCACAGCTCGGGTGAGGTAACCCTCATATCAACTGTATTGCTGCGAGCCACATGTCATCATGCAAGTGTTGCATAAAAAGGGCATATGATCAGCACTGAGAGGAGATGGGAGACGGATACGTTGATTTTCAAAGATGCAGTGTTAAATCATCAATCAGCGATCTGAGGTCAGTCTTTCTGCTAATAACATCGGGATTAAAACACAAGCTTCAGCTCAGCACACAGTCTTCACTTGACCTTTAAGACTGTTATGTAGGGATGGTGGAAGGAGGGAGTATGGAAAATGCTTCACTTTGTAGTTTGTTATTCGTGTGTGTGGTTCAATGTACTGAATTTAAAGACAGGGTTTTTTCTTATTGTTTATGCGCATGTAAATGTAAACCATGCTTCATCCTTGCAAATAATATGGAACCTTGTGCAGTATAGCTTTACCTTATTTTTGATGTTGAGCTCTTGTTTTTTTTAATTTTCAGCTAATTTTAATGTCAAAGTTCACCAGTGTTTCACCTGTGTGACCAGATCTGCTAATTGCAGCAGTTCCACTCAGATGAAATTATTTCAGGCTGAGGCGTCCTGTTTTTTTTGTTTTTTTAACTGAATGAATGGGTGACAGTTCATTCATCTGTGCACGTGAGTGTGCATTTTTTAGTATTTCTGTGTTACGGGATTTACCTGCTGATTACTGTGGCCGAGTCCCAGCCTTTGGGAGGTGGTTAGGCACTGGCTAAGCTCTTTGTGATGTCAGTGATGTTTAACGTAAGGGGAAAAGTCTCTGCAGAGTCGCTCACTGAGCTGGACTCTGACTGCTGCGTGTTTGTGTTGGACGTCACTGTGTGCCGTTTGATGCTGAACAGACCCCGGACCAAGGCCAACACAGTAAAAAAGGGGAACAGGCGGAAGAACCTGGGGCATGCTGGGAAACGAGATCCAATGAGACCGGGGACTGGATCATAGCAACCTGCCATGCTTTATGGTTGTGAAGTCAGAGTTCAGGGTCACCATTCCTTTGCCTCTACACTTACTTTTTTAATATAAGTCTGATGCAATTTTTTTTTTGAAGCTGTTAAAAAAGAGACTGGAGAGAGAGGAAAGAGTAGGTGACAAGCAGCACAGACTAGATCTAAATGTCACAGCTGAATAAAACGTACTATTTTGAAACCATAAACTATAAAAGATCAGATGTTTTGTGTAGAAGCTTCTATTAAATAAATTGCTTTGTCTCTGGTACACTCAGCCGTGTCTGTTGACTTACCAAATTCAGGATAAAATACTGCATTTAGTCTATAATAACCAAATGAGGGGAGATCAAGAGGTTTCCCAACTGTGAACATGTAAAACTTAGACGACAGCAAACAACACAAACTCTGGCTTATGTCATTCATAGTCACAAAGCACAAAAAGACACTTTGTTCGACCTACCACCACAAACTTCACTCATCACTAATCCTACTCTCCAGATTTTGCCTTCTGCAAAACTTTGTTCTCTTCCTCAACACAAAAATCAAACTCAGAAGTCGCTGTTCTAAAAACGGCAGCAGAGCTGAAGAGGTGCAGTGCCGCCCGGGGCTAAAGAGGACACATTTAAATCTGGTATAGTTTTTACTTTTTATGGGTGGGGGTCACTGAACATTTAAGTTCTTAAATATGTGAATTCTATATCTTTGTATTTTTAACCAAAGTTTCTCCTTTTCATACCAATACAGGTTGAAATGTCCCGCTGATTGCGGTCTCTTCTTAGTACTTTTTTCTTTTGGTTGAGCTGCTGTTGGTGAATTGAGTCACGCCCTCCACACATGTTTCACATTCATATTAAAAGCTTCCTTAACAGCTCCCACAGAAGTCTAGAAGTCTTTACTTGTGAAACCTCTCCCAGAGGTGTTGTGGTTCATTGAAAGTGAGACAGTCAAGCACTGACTTAATAATAATAATAATTTAAAAAAAAAAAAAAACAGAAGGAAAACAGAGGAGAAGGTTGACTTTTGTCCTAAACACTAGCCTTTACTGTTGGCTTTATTATCTTGTAATTGAAAATTCAAACAGCTCTTGAGCCACTCCCCAGTTCTTTATTATTATTATTATTATTTTGCTTCTAAAGCACAAATTTGAATTTTTAAAGTAGTTTTGTGCAGTAGTTCTCCAGGCTTTCTGATGGACTTTCAAAGTATTTCTTTGGACATTGACTGCTTTTTCACTTACTTCACATCCCCCCTACCTGACTTTTTACAGAGGTTTTTTTTTTCTTTCTTTTCTTAAGCCACTTAATACTGATCTATGAACCACTTAAGTCTCAAAAACGCCTGACTCAAAGAATGAATCAGTGTTGTGTCTGTATGTCGTAGACAACTTAGCAAAGAACCAAATTCAAATGGTAACTTTAAGCACTTATTAGCAACTTGTGGCAAAATTTTTGGTTCAAATCATCCTCAGCGTGTACAGAGGAGGTCAGGAGAGAGGTACATTAGTGAGCGTCTGCAGGAATCGGTAAAACAAGGTGGAGGCTCTGTCATGGTAGGGGTTACATTTCAGCCAGTGATGCTGGAGGTCTTATTGAAAACATTGCCAGTGCTGTAAGAGCATACCTGGATAGAAAATCACAATGAAACACTATCAGTCATGGATTGACCTCCCCTGAGTCCTGACCTCAACATTAGTGAAGCAGTGTGGGATCTGACTACAGGTCTATCACAAGCTGGTAATCCTTCATCATCTATTTTCTTCCACTTGTGCAATGCAGGGTTGGGATAGAGCGTATCCCAGTTATCACAGGATGAGACGCTATTGTGGGACTAACACACAGACACAGACAACCATTCACACTTCTGGCCAATTTGGAGTTACCAATTAGCCTAACATGTATGTCTTTGGACTGTAGGAGGAAACCAGAGTGCCTGGAAAGAACCGACGCAGACATGGGGAGCATATGCAAACGGCACACGGAAAAGCCCCCAGTTGCCCAGTGAATTCAATCCCAGTCCCTTATTGCAAACTGGAAATCAGTACACCATTATTCACCTCCACCCCAGAATACAAAGATAATGAAATGGATTGTGGCTCCCGTGACAAAGATGTTAAGGTGGCGGCATGGAGAAGAAGTGGGAAGGGAAAATGAAGATGTGGAGCATTAAAAGGAATCACCATAGCACGACAAGGCTCCCATTACATCATGTGTCAGCTCACAAACTAATGGAAGCGTTAGCATAGCTTATAGTATGACTGCAAGACACCCAAGAAGGTGCTTAATTTAGAGAATGTGGGACTAAGCCCTTAAAATGGTGATTCCAGTTTACACCGCTCTTGTTGACGAGATTCCTCAGCAGGTGTAGGAATGCACTGTTACTCATTTGTGCGTGCATTTGTCAGCTTTATCCCACTCACACACAGACACACACTGACACACACATGCAAACACGTACACACACTTGCATCAGGAGGCTAATTACTGTAGCTCATGCGTTACTGATACCATCTCTTATTTTTTCTCCCCTTCCATGTCTAATGGTTGTGACAGTAAATGAAGAATGCCTGGGGTGGGGAGGGGCATTTTCATTGTGACACATTTAAGAACGCCATCAAAAACACGTGACTCGTGTGTGTGCAGCTTTGCGTGCCTCTTTTTAATTCTTCAAAACACAAAACACACACACAGATAAGATTTGCTCCAAAACTCCATCAAACAATCACCATTAATTGTCATCTGTCACAGCTGAAGCGGCGTGAGGGCGGCGTGGTTGCATTTTTGATCAAGACGAGCGCAGAAAAGTGGCTGATAGGCTGTGACGGCTCCGGGGTGCGCCTGGCGTCTCCGGGGCATCTCTCTGCCCGGAATCAAGCCTTCATTGTGGGGGAAGGAGCTCTCAGGGCCTCCTTCTAATCTGACACCCATTCTCCTCTCTGTCTCACCTGCAGGTGGGAGCTCACACTGCTAAAGGCCTCCTCACAATCAGCGCGCTGTTTCTCTCCCCCTCCTCTCTCCTTTCTCCCTCCCACTTCTTCGTTTTAATCCCCCATCCATCCATCTATCGCTCTCCTCGCAGGTGCCTTCCTCCACACTTGTTCACAATTAGTCGCTTTCATTTTCTTTTCCTTTTTTTAGGGGAAATTAAGCTCTGCTGTTCTTTTTAGTAAACTCGCTTTAATATCGTTTTTCTCTTTGAATTTGTCTCACTTTTCTTTTTGTTTCCATCCTTCTTTCTTTTTATTTTTTCATTGCCCTCCTTCCTTTCCCTCTCCTCCCTCCCCTTCTGCTATACCTATCTATCTATAGTCCGGCAGATGCTGTCCCATTTGTACTCTCCCCCATGACATTCCTACGGGGGATTGCTTAAGGATTCAGGAGCCTCTGTGCTCATGGATCACACTGACACTTGGTCAGCATCAGCAGATTATGAACTATAGGCGCCTGACACCCCGCCATTGTTCCTCCATCTAAATATGAACAATAAGGACCATCCGACGCCCACGCTGACAGCTTATTCGCTCTTATCACTCCTGTGGAGTCGCCCGGCATGATCTGGGCGCCTCCTCCTTCCTCCTCTCCACATGTACACGCCTCCCCTTGCCTCCCCACGACCCTCCAACTCCCTACATTGTATCCCCTATCTCAGCCCAGGCACGGGACAAGGGCGGAAGAAGAGAAGCAACGAAGGGAAGACAAGGAAGGAAGTGGGCAGATAGAAAAGCTGATAGGAAGATGGTTGGAAGGTCACCAGGGCCTCATTTGGAGGATTCTCTTATCTAGAGTGGCACTTTGGCGCGGGGGTGATGGGAGAATCCTAAAATTTTACATGATTCTGTTATGGACCAGTCACATTAAATCAGCTTGGACAAGCAGCTGGGGGCATCTTTGAGGCTCACTTGGCTAATATACTTATAATTACTACACACTGAATCTGATACTGGCCCAAGACCTTTCCTTTAATTACTTATCACGCTGTTAACTGTCACGTCACACAAGAGAAAAAGAAAGTTTGATAGGGAAGTTCTTGCTTTCTAGTGTTTTGTGGATAACAAACGAAATGTTGGTGATGAGAAAACTTGTTTTGAAAAATTGAACTAAAACAAAAAAGTGATCGGTGCTAATTCCCATCAATTTCGTCAGTCTCTACCTCTGCATGTGCACAAGCACAAACTGCAGAATCATCTAATATCGATGGTATTCATAGAGAACACTGGACTAATTCCACATCACATTTCAACCATACATCAGCAGGGTTTGTCTAATGGACTGCTTCTCCATCCACTACCCTGCCACTGATCTTCACATCTCTGTCACTGTCGCAACTTCACAACCTCCACCGGCTCTTTAATGAGACTGGCCAAGTTCCCTGTTGACAGCACACCTTCTACAAAAAGAACAGAAAGAGAGAGCGAGAGCATGATAGGTGGATGAAGAGGAGGAGAGGAGAAGTATAAAAAGAAGGGGCAGGAGAGCACTGGAGAGTGGCGAGGCTTTCTGAGCAGAGCAGGAATTAACAGGACCCCAGGGATGGCCAGATCAGAGCCGGGGTCCCCAGAGAGCACTTACCACAGGGGCCCCCCCATGCTTGTTACAGCAAGGCAGGGGCCACTAGGGGACTCCCAGGGCTACACTTCACAAATGCGGGGCTCGATTCACCATGCTAGATGGTTAAAAGGCAGACGGTCAGGGTGGCTGGGAAGAAAGCGCAACGCAATTATGCCTTCCTTTGAAAATCTCCTCTACGAGAGAGCCAGAGAAATTATAACAAGCTCAGATACGTTTAAGATCAATTTGGGAATAAATCCCCACAAATGACATATTCCACTTTTCTGAAAATATTATACTCAAAACTCCTATGCAGGATTTTTTTTAGGGAGCTGAATTGCCAACTAGATCACTAGGGATGAGGGAATTAGCCAATAAAATGAGCCCTGTTGAATGACACAGACACCACCCATTGGCAGCACCATAAATTCGTGACTGCACTTCTTTCATTGCACAGTCAGAAGTAGTATCACATCAAATCCAATATCTGTGACACTAAAACTCAATCCAGCAAATGAGATCACCCTGAGAGTTGAGGCCTCACTTCCTTGTAGTACATTAGGGGAAAGATACAGAAAAAGGAGCATAACAGACAGTAACAGATGACTAAGAAGAAAGCCTAATGCCAAAGAAATTTTTGCTCATGCACATGCACACATGGGCCTATTTTCACATTTTATATGCTGGTGATAATTGAACCAGACTGTACTGTTAGTGTAATAAATAAAAAAAACATTGTTTTGGAGGGCAGTCTATTTGTCCGTATGGAATCTGACACATCTATACTAAAACTGCTCAAGTACTTTCCTGATACTGTCAGTTTGACCATTGGGCATGCAGTGAGTAAGTAGGTCAAAGTTCTCAGGGAAGCTGACATGGACAGTGATTACCTGTATTCACAGGACGGGACTGACCTCACAGTGTTACATTTAATAACAGCTTTGTTGCCATTCAACTGACAAGCACATTTTTTAGCCAGCTTTTGAAATGCCATAGGAATTTCGTTGTGATCACTCAGTCAGCTTTGTGAACGTCAAAAACAGGCAGATCCACGAGAAAAATGGGACTAGTCTCAATACGGGCTAAGATATTCACACTATAAACAACAAGCCCTTCCCATCACGTTTCTCATGTTTCAACCATAGTTGTAGTTGAAGTTGTGTACATGAGAAAAAATATATAGTAAACTTACTGGAAGGCATCCCTAAGCCACAATGAGAGCCTCACCTACTGCTTTGCTGCTCTCCTCTGTTCTGTGTTTCACGGTGAAACACAGAACAGAGGAGAGCAGCAATACACCTCAATAGACTCTCAAAGTACTGAATCGACTGCACACAAATGACATAAATAAAAGCAACGAAAGACTTTTCTTTCAAATTCTTTTGTTTTTATATGCCCTGCAGTGCACTCTACCATGCCACCGTTTTTAGTTTCACTCACTTGTCTCCATGCCAACATTTTAAAAGGAATGGATTTTCTTGCTATCTTTACACAATTTCTGCTTTATTAGTGTATGAAATTTGTAGAACGATGGAACAATTTCAGTCAGGTTTTTTTTTTTCAAATGTTGAGCATATGACCAATTATTAAAGTGTAAAAAGTCAGAGGAAAAAATGGTAAAGAACATCATGTCAACAAATTAAAGTCAGTAGCTGTGCTGCTAACACAGCTGCTAGCATAGCTGTATAATATAAGTCTTGTTACTTTCTTTCTTTCGATAAACTCTATTACTATTGTATTTGCATTGTAAACTAAGCTATTCTGTAGTGAAGAAGCAAATGTTAAACTTTACAATCACAGTTTCACTTCTGATCTCTTCAGTTCATTTTGTGCATTATTTACAGATATTTCCAGTGTTGGTACAGGTTGTTATTTTCCCTTTGCCGCATCCTGTAAGTATTTACTGCTGAAGTGACCCAATTTTTTGGCAAATAAAACATTAAAGTTTCACTTTATCGTGACATATTTTCAGAATCAAGAAAAATCAAATCATTTTTCCCTTCCCTTCATCTGTCACGCTGTTTGTTTTGCTAAAATGAATATACCAACAGAATTAACCCCTATATGGCAGTGCTGACATGAAGCAGATGGCTGCAGCAGCTATGTAGAAAGGTGTTATCGCAGGCTGACAGTGAAGATCTGCTATTTAAACAGAGTGGTGTGTTGGCGCAGGGTAGCGTGCCGACTTCCCTGAGTCTATACACGTGAATCAGACTCTGTGAGCGCCTCTGATATAAAATTGACGATGTCAAATTCTGTAATTCAAGAGTGCAGATTTAACGCCTAACATTTTCTTACCCTCTAGAGGTGTATCTAATTTTAAATATTGTAAATCTAAATGGAGATGAAGCTAAACTAAAAAGGAGAGTAGTAAAAAAAAAGTGTTTTGAGAACATTTCCTAGATGCGCATAATGTTGAAAAAGTGATGTTCTTGTTAGGGCAGAGGGAATAGGCTTCCCACTGATCCTCTCTTTGCTTCGTCATTTGCTCTCCCTTCTGCTGGAGACACTCTGTCTTTCACTCTCTCTTTTTTATGTTTTGAAGTGCTATTCCTCAGTGTTGTGTGCCTAATTAAAAAGCACTTACGGTTGTTTCTGGTTCAAGGTTGAAACATTGCTATCTCATCATAGTGAGCTAATCAGATCCCTTTTCAATCACTGCTATTGCTTAATGAAGTGCTGCAGACTGTCAATTCCTGCCTGCCTGCCTGCGTAGTGTTTTTATTTCATTCTTTATTTGGGTTTGGGGTAAGCTGCTCAATGGTGGAATGAAGAATGCATGCCATTTTGGAGGGGGTGTGTGGGATAGAGTGGGCTGTCAATTTCTGTCAGGCACTGAGGTGTGTGTGGCAGTGAGTCTATGGCAGGGAGACTGGGGGGGGTGGGCGCTAGGCAGGGATTAACATGATCAAAGACACAAATGCAGAGCCACATAGGAAAAGTAAGAGAAAGGGAGAAGAGCCACGCAGGGCTCCCCACATACCCTCCCCTCCCTCCCCGCCTTCTCTCCGTTTTCCCATAACAACTCCCATGGAAGAGATGAACCATAACTGAACTGTGGCTTCCACTGCCTCAAACAGCTATCGATTTACAGCTACAAAAATGATGAAAAAAAAAACCAACAACAACAAAACAAATAAACACTGGATTCTGACTGTGCGTTCATCTATACGTGTGCGGCCTGTCGTTAACATGAATGTACGTACAGACCTGGATCCGGAGTCCTAGCAAGCAGGGGACATGTAGAGGGAGGCAGACAGGAAATAAACAAACAAGTCTGGTTTAATAGAATTGTACCTGGAGCCCCGAGGACACGCACACACACACACAAACAGAGCATATCAGCCGGCATGTTAATACAGCCAAAGGGAAGCCAAAACTAATAGTGGAGACATTAAGGAAATGATCCTCAGGCTGATATGTTTTCTATAGATGGCAACTAAACAGAATTGCCATATTTATCATACTCAGAGAAACAGAGAGAGCGAAAAAGAGAAACCTCCATCCACGCTGCTGTCCCTCTCCGCTGTGCCCAGGAGAGTGATGAGAGTTGCCCCAAGGAGACCGTGCAAGTGCTTGTGTGTATGAATGTGTGTGTGTGCATTACCCATCATACTATGTTACACGTTCGCACTGAGCCAGTGGTTGAAGGCTTTAGAAGTATTTTAAGCATCAATGTAAAAAATAAATAAATAAAGCGTTGCAAGTATATGTCGTTATATGAGAGTGTAAAGGCATTACCCTAACAAGACTGAATTATAGCCTTGGATGTCAACAACTTCAGTCTGTCTCGAAAATAAACCGGCAATTCAGAGCACACCACTGGAACCTGACAAGTAAATCGTGTCTTCAGTTGTAGGTTAGCAACACATGCTCAAATTGGCTATGAAGTATTGGTGAACTTAACAACAGACATTTAATAAGTTAACAAACATCGTGTTCACACAGCCAGATAATTAGCATTAGCATGGAACCTGAATTCCATTCTCTCTTAATGATCCAGTTTTGGTCTCCACCACCTATAGGCACATCAGAGGCTTCAGCCACCACATGTGCCACTGTTTTTCACTACTTACTTGCTAACTGTGTCTGTCTGCTGTTAGCTCAGTTTTGCTTAAAATTTGTGGCTCCATAATAAGTGACCCAGATTTAAAGCTGCAGTCCAAAACAATGGACAAAGGACAATGCAAACCTGAAGAGAGCTGCAGAATGTGGTACATTATATATGGACAATATGATGTGCTACTCAGATGCATATACATTTAACATAAAAATAATGACTATTCAGTTCAACATATTTATAGGAAACGATTAATGGAGAATTTTACACAGTATGCTGCTAGATTTGGATTATGCCTTAACATTTTAATGTAAACCTTGAGCTGATTTCTGGTTAGTCTAATTTACAGTGCGCAGCATTTTGGGAGGTAAAATTGCTTTGGCTATCTCTTTCAGCACCTGATTAATAACAATGACAGGAGTAATTATTATAGTATGTTAAAACTACACTTTTGTCCACTGCTCTTCATCTATTATGCCCACAAAGCCTACTGCTGATACAGAAGTTGAATTACTGCTTGTGAAACTCAGTTAAGAGTTAGACCCTTAACATTACCGTTATGACTTTACCCTGATCTCTCCATTTTTGCCCCTCCCTTCCTCTCCCACTGGCCTTTTCCGGCTCTCCAATTAAGCTTCAGCGGCAGGTTTCCATCAGCCGTCTGGTCGTCTGCAGCAGGACTCTTCGGAGCAGAGGCCTGTCAGGAAATGAACTCATCACTGGATGACAGCTGCTAATTTCTCCCTCTTCCATGTCACTCGAGTGGCCTGCTGCAGTTAATAATGAGCCATCCAGCCCTGATTAGAGAGATACACGGAGAGGGTGGGGATGCACACAATACAGTACACAATCACTCAGATGGACATGTAGAATAATCTGCATTCCTATTCAGAGGGGGGAAAAAACACAAAAGAACATTGAACTTGCGACCTTATTGAGGGCAATAGGATTAGCCAAGGTCATGCACTGCAGAATGAAGTTTTAGAACGCCCAAATGTTTCAATTTTCTTATTGAAAATGATGCAGTTTAATGTCTCTCTGCACTCTGAAATGAAAGCATAGTACAAATAAGCAACCATGGAATCAATTTATAGACCAAAATGCTTTTTAAATTTCTGACTCATCAAAGCCACCTTTGGCAGATATAACAGCTGAACACACCCGTGGCACTCTTTGTACAATAGAAATCAAATATCCTTCGGAAAGTTCTTCCCATATCTGTTCCCATAAATGTGTGGCACTTGTAGGTTTCTTTGCATTCACTCTTCTGTCCAGTTCATCCCAAACCATCTCGATGGGGTTTAAGTCTGGAGACTGTGCTGACCACTCCATGTTTTCAAGCTTACCATCTTGTTCTTTTTTCCTGAGATAGTTCTGACATAGCTTGAACTTATGTTTCGGGTCATTTTCTTGCTGTAGGATGAACCCCTGACCAACTAGGCACATCCCAGAGGGTATTGCATGGTGCTGCAGAATGGTGTGGTAGCTGTTTTGGTTCAGGGTGCCTCTCACTCTGTCACCCTGGATCCAGCAAAACAGCCCCAGACCATCACACTTCCTCCTCCATGTTTGACAGTTGATGCCACACACTGTGGAACCATCCTTTCACCTACTCGACGGTGTAAAAAGATCTTGTGTGATGAACCAAATATTTCAAATTTTGATTAATCAGCCCATAATACCTGCCTCCAGTCTTCAGTAATCCAGTGGCGATGTTATAGCCCATCTAGAGATGGCCAGGTCACCACATTAGGGTGATCCATCCTCGTCAGACCTCAAGCAGCCATATCGCACAATTGGTACAGTTTGATAATGATTTTTTTACAATATGTTAATTCGTAAGGGATGGACTTAGTGCCAAAACAACAAACAAAAGGAGACAAAAGGAGCCTATCTTGTGGATTTACAAAATTTACATAATCAAAAGAATCAAACCAAATGACAACAACTTACCTCCCTAACTAAGAAAAACAGAAGAAAACTAATCAAATAAAAAGCCAGTCCACCCCTACAAACTCCTGTATATAACCAACAACACTGGGCACGTTTGCAAAACTCTGCTGGTTGGGATGAGCCAAAGATGAATGAATGGGAATCCATGGCAGTATCGTCACATAATGTCATCATATCATATCCAGCTAGTTAGCCAATCCATATGGGCTGTCCTCCGGATCCACCAATCAGATAGAGGTGGATGCACTGAGATTTGCATATTAGACAATCCTACGACAGCAGTCTTAACAGTGGTGTTTCATGGTCCAGGCAAGCCTCTTCGTCTTATTTTCATGCCTTAGTAATGGCTTTCTTGCTGAAACTCATCCTGTCAAACCTGCAGCTCGAAGTCTTCTCGAGTCACAGCTGAAACTGAGACTTGCTTACTATGAACACTATTCAGCTGTGCTTGAAGATGTTGTACTGTGAGTTGTGAGTGGTTAACTCTCAGAAACTTGTCCTCTGATTCAGTTGCAGCTTTGGGTCTGACAGACCTCTTCCTGTTGGTTTGCCCTGGTCTCTGAGTGCCTTTTGATGGTGAAGGAAACTGTACTGACTGACACCTTGACTTTCTTTGTAATTTCTTTGAAGGAAATACCTAAATTTTTGACAACAGTGTCATGATGGTCTGTCGCTCTTCCATTAATTGCCTTTTTCTCACCATTTTTGCAGCAACACTCTACTTTCTGCAGTACAATAATGTTCAACTGATGCTCATGAAGGTACGGTACCAGTTTGTTCCAGCACTGCTTTTATGCAGACAGAGGGGGCTGTAAGTAATCCAGAAAAGTTGGAACATCTGTAGGAATTAGCAGCACCAGCTTTCAAGGCTTGATCAACCTCCATTGCTGCAGAAGAGCTTTAATTTGTTAACTCATTTAAAAAAGGCCTGAAAAAGGCCTTTTTGTATAATTCTGAAATGTACATTATTTTTCAGTTTTGGGTAACCTTTTATTTTAAACCTCTGGCAGCAGTAGTGTATGTAGATATCTCTATATATAGTTTACAGTGTACCATATTACATTACTTTCTAATATTATTCAAACATGTGCATATCCGTTATGAGATTAGCCAATTTAAATCAAAATATTATAATTAATGAGTACATACGCACCAAAATAAATATTATTCCTCAGTGCAGTGCATCTATTTGACTGAACAGCACTTCTCTTCAAAATTCATTATTTAAAGCAGCGCTGCTCAACCTTGGCATCAGGAGCCCACTGAGAGGTCACAAAAGAAGTCGCACATACTGCTGTTGTTGTGACATGACTCTTGAATAACACATATTTGGAAGCATTATAAAAACAAACTGTAAGTTCTATAAATGTGAGGCATCTAAATGCTATTGGTGCATTCTCACCACTCAGTGGGTGTTGACAAACCTTGGCTCTCACAGGCACGTATGGTTGCTCACACAGAGAACGTGACCTCCGTTAAATGCGCCCATCTCCGCTGAATAGAAGGAAGAAGAGCATGAAAAGACTGTGCGAGCTTATAAATGCAACATGAGGCTGGGAGCAGGAGACAAAGACAGGCTGAAAGGCAGACAGGTGTTATGTGAAATTACAGGCTCCCTTCTCTCTGTGTGGCTGTGGATTTCACCGCTCTTTCACTTCTCCCTGGCCTCACCTCTCTCAACATCCATCTGTAATGCTCTCATTTTTCCTGCCCACTCCTCCACCACTTTCTCCCTCTCAGCCCACCTTCTTGCTCTGCTCGCGCAGCGCGTGTGTGTTAAAGGGATGATCTTTTGATGCCCTCAGTGTGTACGAGTGCTTTCTCTCTACTTTCAGTGGTTGGCCATTGTGTTTGCAACCGTCACACCGCTCTCCCACTCACTCCATCAGAAACCAGGCTTGTGTAGGGGCCTAAATGAATATTGATTCTCCCTCCAGTGCTGAATAGTGCTGGGGGGGGGGGAAGAGAAAAAAATGCAATGAACAGAATGGGCCTGATGGGGGGACGAGATGAGAGGATGGCGATTAGGATGATGGTGATCATGATGACGATAATGATAATGGTGATGATAATGACGGTGTTAGTGATCAGAAAGCTTGATGGGAACCATCAGTTGATGCATGTATGTGCATGTCGCCTGTACGATGCTGCTGCACTGTATGCACGATAGCATCGTGCTGCTGACATAACTATCAACAGCGCTAACTGCCAAGAAAACAAATGTGGGCACACTTGTTAAAAATTAGGCTCAATCTTTATTGTCAAAAATGAAACTGCACTCATGTTTTGTTTTTTTAAGCAGGCCTTCCACACAATGAAGGACTGTCAAAAATCTAAAACATATAATTGTCATTGCTTTACTTTTCGCTACACAGAAAATATGTATAAGGTCTATTTGGGAAATCATTCATCGTATTACTGATTTGGAACTAATAGTACACACACACACACAAAGGATTTGAAGAAAAAGAAAAGATTGCTCACACAAATTAAATCACTGCGTTATCAAAAGAAAAAAAAAACATCTATTTTGCTACAGAAAAACTTTAGGTTGCAACATAAATGTACCACAAAGAAATCAAAAAGCAAGAAAAAAAACCTGTTAGCTCTGTTATAAATGAAAAGATAGACTTTCTTTATAATAACTTGTTTAACTCTTAGCACATTAGAAGCATTGTAAAAATATTTCATGACAATGTATACTCATTCATTTCCTTAAGTTGCATTAATTAATTAAAGCAGTCTTGGCGGCTGTGTGGATTGCAGGTTAGCTCACTTAGCACCAAAACCTTTTTTCCTTTACTGTCGCTTTGAATAAACGATGTTTAACCTGAGTTCAGTGTAGCCCAAGAGAAGATGGTAGAAGTGATGTACGAAGTGAATGAAGCAGGGTGAAATTAAACAGAGACAATGCAGAACACAACATCTGGGCTAACGTGAGCTTTAACCTAGCTAAACAGGGGAAGTGAAATAAAATGCCCAATGTGAATCTTTCAGGGATGTCTCTCTCCTCTACCCTTCCAGGACAATACTGCGAGCAGCTCAATCCAGGTACACCACTATCTCTTCTCCTGTCTGCTGCTCCGCCTGGTGCACCTCCCCGTCACCTGTCCCGGCCTCTCCATACACTTCTCCCTCCACCTGTAAGGTGCAGTTGTCCAGCTCAGTCACAATGTAGTGCGTGCCCTCATCATTGACGATGACCTGGGTCAGGCCTTCCTTCATCATCTGGGACGCGGCGAGTTGCAGCACTTCCTGCATGTCCTCCTGGCCGGTCCCCTGGATGACCTGCACCTGCTCCTCCCCCTCCTGCTTCCCCTCCCCCTGCACTTCACTCTGCACAGCCTCAGCTATCTCTGGGGTCAAGACCTCATGAACGATGGCTGCCTCTCCTTGTATTTCCTCCTGATGGCCCATTTCGCTGACTGCGCTGAGCAGAGCATCGAGAGCTGTGGAGGACTCTGAGACAATGTGACTTTGTCCACCAGCAGCTGCGACTGCTACCCCTCCTCTGGCCACAGCCTGAAACTCCTTTCTGGCCTCCCCTGACTCCAAGACCACGTACTGGGTGCTGCCTCCAGCCAGGTGGGCTCCTGCGGATGCCACTTCCCTGCCCGAGGCTATGACTTGTCCGTCTTCAGTGATGTGGAGCACCTCGGCCACCTGGCCGGCCATGGCCAGCGTCTGCAGGGTGGCAGCGGCTGACTCCTCGAGGGTCTGGTCGATAGCTACCTCTCCGTCACCATAGCCCTGGATGATGATGACCTGTTGGATCTCGTCATGGCCCGATAACTCAGAAGAGTCTTTCCTGTGCAAAGGGGAGCCCATATCCTCTGCTTCCACAAATGTAGCCCCCTGGCCTTTCAGACGACACTCAAAGGACTTGGAAACGATACCTGGGAAACACAGTGATGCATTTCTTATTAGTTAATATGTTTGTTATAAGCAGCCAATAATGACATAAAGAAGCTCCATCTATCAGACTGCTAGAAATTAAAGAAGGAAAAAGGTGTCTGAGAGTGACTGCAACCTTCCTGTCATTCTAGCAGCCAGTATGACACAAAGGATCTTTTTGAGGCCCAATCACAGCATAAAAACATGAAAGTCATTTAGTGGCTAGATGGACAGGATCTCATTTAAAAGTGGCAAATGAGGAGTGCCAATTACTGTCTGTACCACACATGGCAATGCATATATTATTCTTTCTTTCCTATGTGTGTGTGCATCCATCACTGTGTAAAAAAAAGAGAGAGAGGAAAACTACATGGAAAGTTGACATAAAAGGTGATGTAACACTTCACGTATTTGTGTCACTTAATGCATGAAAGGAGACAGAATATGGAGATATTCTTCTGGCGGGAGAGTGCGGTGAGATACGGCTGGTGCTAATTGAGCCACACTGTGCCCTCTCAGATCACAGGTTGCCATGGCGTTTCCAAGGTGATAGGAACAGTGTTAGAAATGCCATTGTTTAAACAGCGCCTGGCTTAGACACTTGTAGACTAATCTATGCAGAAAAATAGGAATTTGAGAGAGTGAAAAAGGGACTCTCACACCTAGGTTGCTGAGTGCAGATGAACTTACTGTAAAATAACTGTAAAAAAACAAACAAACATACATTGTCATTTCAAATGTACATTGGTTTTACAAACACCATAGGAAAGACTTTCCTAACTTCTTAGGAAATAAAACTGTACTTTTTTTTCTTCTCCTTCCTTTCTTTCTAAAGTTTCTAAAATGCTAACATTGGAGGTACAAGGTTTACACCCAAGGGCAACACACAAGATCATACAGATCTCACAGTACATAAAGGAAAAAAACTCATCAATCATTGATATTCCTATCTACAGCTAACATTTAATGTCCTCCACTCACAGGGTGGACAATGTGATCAGAAAGTCAGAGTTATGCCACAAACAGCTTCTGACCCAATGGTGCCACGTCCTCCTCAAACACGACCAGAAACACATTCGTTTTAACTCCCACACTTACTAGCCAAATAGAAAATGACCATTCATTCTTTGGTGACAGCAAAACAGATAATACTGCAAAGGTGCTTTTGGAATAAACAACATTTTACACAGCTGTAGGTGAATGAAAGGAAACAGAAAACCCTTTATGTATTACAACTGCTTCTGACAAAAGAGTGAACTATTAAGGCTTAGATGGATAGAGCAGAAAATTCTACTTGGAGGCGACAAAGTTAAAGATTTTTAATACAGTCTGGCCTTTTCTAGCAACTAAGTAGCAACCTCAAGGGCAAAAGAAATTTACTCATTCTAAAAAAGCCACTTCAGAATGGCCCCAGGATTGTCTGAAGCAAGGCTTACGTGGCCAGTCGAGGAACTGCAGCATGCTTTGGTTTCAGTTTTTAGTCCTGAAGGTTGCTGCTTGGTTGCCAAAAATGTATCCAGATATTGTTAAAACTCCCAACTTCATAGAAGAAATTGTTTAGAGCCTGGTCTCTGCAGCTGTAGCTACTAGCTTTCTGTAAGACCTTGCCACAAGTCACTTAAACAAAACCTCTCAAGTGTATTTAGAGTCTTTCTGCCTTTTTGAGTATTTTTAATTGTTCGACAAGTAACACAGCTTTCTGTGTCACTCAGCGCACCACCGACAAATCTGAGCTCCAATTAGAAATTGTGAAATTCTAATAAACAAGTTTTTTGTTTCTTAGCGTTAATTATCAAGTGTCTCTTTTTTGGACACACATAGACAGGTTTGCTAGCGTTAGCGGATAACTTAGTGCTTCACCCCTTTTTTAAGGGTCAACTATATGGTCACGCCTGGCTCTGGTGGCAACCAAAAATACCAAAATCAAGGCTTTAAAACAGACAATAAACCATGGCTAAGTGGATCTTTTATATATAGTCTATGCTGGCAACACAGCTTTGATTAATTCCGTTGTTTTCATTCTAATTCTGTTGTTTGTTTTAAACTTCCGTTGTTTTCATTCAAATTCTGTTGTTTTCATTCAAATTCTTTTCTTTTCATTCTAATTGCATTGTTTTGATTCAAATTCTGGTCTGTTCATTCAAATTCCGTTGTTTTCATTCAAATTCCATTGTTTTCATTCAAATTCCGTCGTTTTCATTCTAATTCCGTCGTTTTCATTCTAATTCCGTCGTTTTCATTCAAATTCTGTCGTTTTCATTCAAATTCCATTGTTTTCATTCAAATTCCGTCGTTTTCATTCAAATTCCATTGTTTGTTCTCAAATTCTGTTGTTTTCATTCAAATTCCATTGTTTTCATTCAAATTCCGTCGTTTTCATTCAAATTCCATTGTTTTCATTCAAATTCCGTCGTTTTCATTCAAATTCCATTGTTTGTTCTCAAATTCTGTTGTTTTCATTCAAATTCCATTGTTTTCATTCAAATTCCATTGTTTTCATTCAAATTCCATTGTTTTCATTCAAATTCCGTCGTTTTCATTCAAATTCCGTCGTTTTCATTCTAATTCCGTCGTTTTCATTCAAATTCCGTCGTTTTCATTCAAATGCTGTTGTTTTCATTCAAATTCCGTCGTTTTCATTCAAATTCCATTGTTTGTTCTCAAATTCTGTCGTTTTCATTCAAATTCCATTGTTTTCATTCAAATTCCATTGTTTTCATTCAAATTCCGTCGTTTTCATTCAAATTCCATTGTTTGTTCTCAAATTCTGTTGTTTTCATTCAAATTCCATTGTTTTCATTCAAATTCTGTCGTTTTCATTCAAATTCCGTCGTTTTCATTCTAATTCCGTCGTTTTCATTCTAATTCCGTCGTTTTCATTCAAATTCCATTGTTTTCATTCAAATTCCGTCGTTTTCATTCAAATTCCATTGTTTGTTCTCAAATTCTGTTGTTTTCATTCAAATTCTGTCGTTTTCATTCAAATTCCATTGTTTTCATTCAAATTCTGTCGTTTTCATTCAAATTCCATTGTTTTCATTCAAATTCCGTCGTTTTCATTCAAATTCCATTGTTTGTTCTCAAATTCTGTTGTTTTCATTCAAATTCCATTGTTTTCATTCAAATTCTGTCGTTTTCATTCAAATTCCGTCGTTTTCATTCTAATTCCGTCGTTTTCATTCTAATTCCGTCGTTTTCATTCAAATTCCATTGTTTGTTCTCAAATTCTGTTGTTTTCATTCAAATTCTGTCGTTTTCATTTTAATTCTGTCGTTTTCATTTTAATTCCATTGTTTTCATTCAAATTCCGTCGTTTTCATTCAAATTCCGTCGTTTTCATTCAAATTCCGTCGTTTTCATTCAAATTCCATTGTTTTCATTCAAATTCCGTCGTTTTCATTCAAATTCCATTGTTTGGTCTCAAATTCTGTTGTTTTCATTCAAATTCCATTGTTTTCATTCAAATTCCATTGTTTTCATTCAAATTCCGTCGTTTTCATTCTAATTCCGTCGTTTTCATTCAAATTCCATTGTTTTCATTCAAATTCCGTCGTTTTCATTCAAATTCCATTGTTTGTTCTCAAATTCTGTTGTTTTCATTCAAATTCCATTGTTTTCATTCAAATTCCGTCGTTTTCATTCAAATTCCATTGTTTGTTCTCAAATTCTGTTGTTTTCATTCAAATTCTGTCGTTTTCATTCAAATTCCATTGTTTTCATTCAAATTCCATTGTTTTCATTCAAATTCCGTCGTTTTCATTCAAATTCCATTGTTTTCATTCAAATTCCGTCGTTTTCATTCAAATTCCATTGTTTTCATTCAAATTCCGTCGTTTTCATTCTAATTCCGTCGTTTTCATTCAAATTCCGTCGTTTTCATTCTAATTCCGTCGTTTTCATTCAAATTCCATTGTTTTCATTCAAATTCCGTCGTTTTCATTCAAATTCCATTGTTTGTTCTCAAATTCTGTTGTTTTCATTCAAATTCTGTCGTTTTCATTTTAATTCCGTTGTTTTCATTGTAATTCTGTTGTTTTCATTCAAATTCCGTTGTTTTCATTGTAATTCTGTTGTTTTCATTCAAATTCCGTTGTTTTCATTGTAATTCTGTTGTTTTCATTTTAATTCTGTTGTTTTCATTTTAATTCTGTCGTTTTCATTTTAATTCTACTCTTTTTATGTAAATTCTATTGTTTCTTTTAGAATTCTGTTGCTTTCATTCTAACTCTGTTCTGTACATTCTAACTCCGTTGTTTTCATTCAAATTCCGTTGTTTGTTTTCAAATTCCGTTGTTTTCATTCTAATTCCGTTGTTTTCGTTCAAATTCTGTTGTTTTCATTCAAATTCTTTGGTTTTTGATCAAATTCTGTTGTTTTCATTTAAATTCGGTCGTTTTCATTTTAATTCCGTTGTTTTCATTCTAATTCTGTTGTTTGTTTTAAACTTCCATTGTTTTCATTCAAATTCCGTTGTTTTCATTCAAATTCTGTTCTTTTCATTCTAATTCCATTGTTTTGATTCAAATTCTGGTCTGTTCATTCTAATTCCGTTGTTTTCATTCAAATTCTATTCATTTCATTCTAATTCTGTTCATTTCATTGAAATTCCGTTGTTTTCATTCAAATGCTGTTGTTTTTATTCTAATTCCGTCGTTTTCATGCAAATTCCATTGTTTTCATTTAAATTCCATTGTTTGTTCTCAAATACTGTTGTTTTCATTCAAATTCCGTGGTTTTCATTGTAATTCTGTTGTTTTCATGCAAATTCTTTTATTTTTGATCAAATTCTGTTGTTTTCATTCAAATTCCGTCGTTTTCCTTCAAATTCCATTGTTTTCATTCAAATTCCATTGCTTGTTCTCTAATTCTGTTGTTTTCATTCAAATTCCGTCGTTTTCATTCAAATTCTGTTCTTTTCATTCTAATTCCATTGTTTTGACTCAAATTCTGGTCTGTTCATTCTAATTCCGTCGTTTTCATTCAAATTCTATTCATTTCATTCTAATTCCGTTCTTTTCATTGAAATTCCGTTGTTTTCATTCAAATGCTGTTGTTTTCATTCTAATTCTACTCTTTTATTCCAATTCTATTGTTTGTTTTAGAATTCTTTTGCTTTCATTCAAACTCTGTTCTATACATTCTAATTCTGTTGTTTTCATTCAAATTCCGTTGTTTTTGTTCAAATTCTGTTGTTTTCATGCAAATTCTTTCGTTTTTGATCAAATTCTGTTCTTTTCATTCAAATTCCATTGTTTTCATTTTAAGGCTTTATTAATAACCTTAGCTTTGCTGTAAGCTGTAAGATGCTAATGCTAATGACATGACAATGAATTCAAAAATGACTCTACACATAAAAGAAGAAAAGAAACTGATAATAGAGGACTGAAGAGGTAGTGTAACAGTTGAAGTGTAGATGGACAAGGTGATTTCTTTAAATCAAGATGTTTCCTCTCCACATGAAATGGTAACTTTAATGAAGAGGGCAATCAGACTGCAGCTTTGTTAAGAGGGAGCAGACTCTTCTCTTAGAAAGATATATAGTATACATTGTGCATTACAGCTTAAATACTCATAAGTAGAGTGTTCAACTCCCTGATTCTAACCCTCTTTATTCAGTCTCTCCTCTCATGTTTGAAGTGTCTTTCTAAATCTACCCTATACATCTATCTCATTACATATGCAGGTAAAGCTAACACTATGCATTTGTTTAAGGGCAAAACACGAAAAAAAAAAAAAGAAAAAATTATTGCGGCACTGCAGCACAGAGGCAACAAGTCTCTGTAGTAAATATCAATTCAGGCCCTGCTATTTGTAACCCAAGTGACAAGCGCTGTAGTTAGTGTGTGGAAGGAGTCAGTACTGTCAAAGGCAGCCAGAAGAAGGTGGCATTTTGAGCAGCAGAGGTTAGCTATTTACACAGAGCTACAGGGCCAGTGCTAACTGCCTACACCAAAATGCTTCGAGCTGAGAGGTCGGCCGGAGAGGACAATAACTCAGTGGCTGTTCAGTTTCTACCACTGCACCATAGAACCTGTTTGTAAGAGTGTGTGTGTGATTTTAGGAGAGAAAAAGCACATTAGTGTAGAAACTAATGAAGCTCGGGTGACTAAAGCTCAGTCTCTGCCAGTTTTTGTGTGAATCTCTAAGTTCACGTGTTGTTTATGTCAGCATTGTGGGTTAAGGTCAGGCTTTACCGATGTGTGTCTCTACCACATGCGCTCCTATTCCTATTTGTCTCTGCGTGTGCTTGCTGTGCTGCAAAAATGTGTTGGTGTTGTGCTGTGGGGGTGGCGAGGCTACGCGTTGCTAGTGTGTGTCACATTAGCCATGGGGTGCTGTCGGCGGGGCCCAGCGGCGGCCCGCTGAGGTTTATGGAGTGTCACTCAGTCGCCGCAGCCGTGAATCAAGTTAATGTTGCAGATCCCATCTCTTCAGTTGTCCTGCGCTCCCGGTGGAAGAACAACATTTGAACAGCGTGATTTGGCCCCGGCGAGAGGCTGATGCCTGTTTAATATGTGTTTTGAGTGTTCTGACTGACTGACTCCTTTAACAGGAAGAAGGAGAGAGGATGAGAGAAAGAGAGAGAGGTGCAGGCTGCTTTATTGGCTGTGATCTGAAACAAGATGGAGGCTCCCTGAGAAGAATAAAAGAACGGGAGGAGGAAAAGGATGCACAGACAGGTGATGATGTCACTCTCATTTCCAAAACGAAAGAAACAAAAAAACCTTGAGGTATGCTTTTAATGCTGATAATGAATTTGTACAGGGGATATAACACTGTATTTGAGGAAGCACTTTACTTCTTATATCAGATGACAGGGGTGATGGTGCTTTTACTGAACTATCAGATGACTAGTTTATAGAAGAATTTGCAAAGCAAACAGAAATATGGAAGAATCAGCGAGAAGAGCGCAGTGAACAGCATGATACATGTAAGGAAAATATGATCAGTATTAAATCAAAGGCCAATTTTCTAGTTTTCTTTCCAATTAATACCAGAAAGCACAGGGGATTGCCGGCACAACTACTTTTTGGGATCAGACCTGGCTGCACTGCTAGAATAGACTCATGCTCCCAAAAACTACCTGATAAAATTTGATGTCTGCTGCTAAGAAGCAACAGCACAATTTACAGGAAGTTATTTTAATGCCTGCAGTTGTTCACTGTTTGATTAACTGTTGGAGCATGATCAGAAAATAATCCAAGGAGGACACAACTGTGTGCACTGTATGGGGAGAAAAGTGCTGCAAAGGACTCTGGTCTCAGAACATGATAACTTTATATTAAATGAAACGCTACTGGAATTAAACATAACCTTATTCTGCTTGGGGGCTCCTCTGGAACCACTTCAATGACCATTTGGTGACCCTCAGACCTCAGTTTGATAACCATTCAGTGACACTTTGTTCTAGACACTATTCTGTGTGTAAGCATCAGTGCAGAAGCCTCACACACACGGTGTGTGGTACAGATGTGATTATTGATCAGCGGATCAATGTGCTGGCCAGCGGTGGGGGCCCAGGGGCTCTAAGTGGCATTACTTTAGCTCGGAGAGGCCGCCAAGGGAACGGTCAGACAGCACTTACCAGCAGTTAGAGAAATTAACCTTAACACTGAGACACCAGCACACACACAATCAATTACATTCACGGTAACACAGGTCAGGGTGCTGTGAATATAAGCTTACTCGCACATACACATACAACCAGGGGAGAGCACAGTGTGAGTCTTGTTATATTCATCAGGACGTTGCAGTAGTCAGAATCCTTAACTCAAATTTGTACCCCTCACTTTAACCTGGAAGTAACCAAGAGCAAGTCCTGAGTGGTTGCTGACAGTACAGAAGACAAAGAAATCAACCTGAATAGACACCACAGCGAGCAAAGTCAATTATACGGTATCAAACTATAACACAAGAAAGGGAAAAAAAGGCTCACCAAATCAATTACAAGGTCAATAACAGGACCATGAAAAAGCCAGCTTATTTTTGGAATTTTGCACAAAACCCTTTACAATCCTTTTACCAGGCGATTACCTTCAATTATAGATATGAAGCCAGCGCCTTAAAATGATGGAGACCCCTAAACCTGACACACTGTTGTTTGTGGAGGGATTTTTACAGATGAGGTGGTTTGTGAGAGTGTATGTGTGTCCATTTGTGTCAGAAGCCTTTGAAGGTGACACTGTTAAGTAGATAAAGCATCACTTCTGGGTGGATCCAGGTCATCGAGGATGGCCTGCATATGATGATGTTCAGAGTGTGTCTGCATGGATGTCTGTGCACATGTGACTATTTTAATGCATATAAATGTATATTTGTGCGCACTCTATTTATTTTGGCTACATGATGGCAACATTTCTGTATTATCTACATACATTCATCCCCTCTATTCTTAAGTACTATGACTCTTCAACGCCCTGTTGGAAACTCTTTGAATTTGGCCAAAACACTCAAAGATGAAGGAATTAAACTTTAATGGTCAAAGCTCACGGAAATGTGACTTCATTAAACCGTGGCACTATATAACAAACTCACCCACTATGAATCACTTACTGGTCCTTAAAACCCTAATCTTAAAGCTTGCATTTGAAACCGAGACACCGCACGCTCATACAGTAGCATTATGACAGTTACAAGCAGGCCTGTCCTAAGGCACATCCTACGTTCTTCCTTTTTTTTTTTTTTTTTTTTTGCTGGAAATCACAATTTACAGCATTAACATCATGTTTTTTAATAATAGTATTTACTTTGGTCATATATAAAGTGGGCAGTAGGCTCATTTTCCCTTAGATGTCTTCATATTCTGATTTCATTTTACAACCAGAGGAGTCGACCCCTGCTGGTCATTAGAGACAATGCAGCTTTAAAGAAGATATGTCCATCCTTTATATAAGGTCCATGCACAAAAGATATTTGGCTTTAACTTAAGAATCCATAAATCCTTTAAATATAGATATATTTCGCACAGAAATCTAGTAGTGGCATGGTGGTTATATCATTTTTTTGTAAAACATATTTCATGCCATTGTATGCACCTGCATTTTCCTTGTTTACATTTTTTTAAAATGCATTTTAATATATTTAATCTTAATTTTAAAAACACACACACATATATGCTACTTTTGTCTTGAGTTTTATACTTTCTGAATGACTTTATTCACACACATGTTTCCTATGCATCTCTACATATGGGCAGGTGTGTGTTTGCGTGCCTGAGTGTGTGTGAACAAACTAGCAGGTCAGCCGAGGTCCAGCTAGCGATGACTCTACTTTGTCTGATAGGGACAGCCGTTACTGTCACCTTTAGAAATGCTATGAATCAATGCCAAGGAGGGACAGGCCGGCAGACCAAAAAACAACCAATTATACAGCATCCAGATTGACACTGGGTGGACAGGGCAGAGAGAGAGAGAGAGATGGAGGCACACTGAACTCACTCCAAGGACGAATAAACACAAGAGAATGAGGCCACAGACTGACAGGGGACCTTCTGGGCTGTAACACCAATACACTGACTTTGAGGGCCAATGTGAATCCATCAGTGACTAGGTGGACCTTAAAGAAAATGTTTAATGCTTTTTTCATAATTAATCGTGACAGAAATGAATGACTACATTGATATTTACTATTGTATTTTCTCCAGCCCACTAAAGTTTTGTTTTATGTGCTCTCTATTGTGTTCCCTTCTTCCTGTGAAAGGTTAAGTGTTTTTTTTATAGATTACAGGCTGCTTTTACTTTCATTGTTTTAAATGTTCCGAGACTGAGAAGAGCTTAGCTCTGGCAGGAGATCTGTAAATAACCACAATTATTCTTTTCATGTTTTCCCCTCTGTCTGCCCATTTTGTCCTGTGGACTATGGAAGGGTAAGCAGATCAATCAATCAACAAACATCAAAAATCTGAAAATCATAACTACAGATTTTTGTGAGCTTGCAATTTCAAACAATGGCTTGAAGACAAAAAAACACCTCAAAACTAAAACAACACAATAAAAACAGAAAAAATGTGGATGTTTGCTAATGTATTACACTTCTTCCCACACACGCAACAGAACAAACATTCAAAATAGTTGTATTTTCAGAACATATACTAAATGTCAGCCACATATAATCAAGGACTTGGAATCCACTGTAGAAAAGCTTAAGAGTAGCATAATATGTTTTAACTGATTATAGTTTCAATGAAAAGCATCAAAGTGTCGTCTTATTTTCTCTCAAGAAATTCAAGAAACCGCCCACAATTTTCCAGCATTTTCTAATTGCTTCTTCAACTGGGGTCGTGGGGGGCTGAATATCCCAGCTGACAGACTGAAAGGCAGTGTACACCCTCGACATGTAACACAGAGAGACAAGCAACCTTAAAAAAAGGGACAAAGCAGCAGATTTGAACCCAGAACTTTCTTGCTGTGAGGCAACATGGCACCACTTTGCCACCCAAGTAGCAACCCCCAGGGCTGAAAACTGAAGCCGGTTGCTTCATTTTCTCTTGTCCCCCAGCATAACAACTCTATGTGAAGTGTTTTTTAAAGTTTTTTATTCCAAGCTGTTTTGGATTTTGTTAAGACTAAAGCTCCACAGCTCTCTGAAACTGACATATGGCCACTTGAGGACATTTCAGGTGTTGGTTGTCTAGGTAACCCTCTAATTTAATTTACTAAAACATTATATGTCAGTCATGGTATCCTACACTCTCATTGGTAGTCACCTTATTCACTCGCTTAGAAGAGAAAAGTTTCTCTTAGGTCCCGCCCATTTTGCATCACTGGCGGTTTTTCCCACCGTTTGAAGTCGCTGAATGTCAGCCACCTGGTGTTTGGTTGCTACGCTGCTGTAGATCACTTTCCAGTGTGGAAGCAGCTTTAGGGGCGGGGATGCTTTGATTGACAGCTGTCACGATAAGGGCAGCTGTAGAAGCAGCTGTCTGCCAGGTCTCCCCTCTGCTAACAGACTGAACTGGGCCACATCGCGGTGTTAAAGCATCAGTGCCTTTTGAAGCATTTTTAATTACAGTAACTGACAAATAATGTGGTCTGCTGTCAAATACAACCTCACAGTCTGTGCTTCACTTCTGGTAAGTGAAACTTGTATATTTCATTAACCTGTTACTCAGCACCAAACAGTAAACTGGGTCAGTTTCACCCTGTTTATTGATGGAGCTTGCTAACCAAGTTAGCTCCCATTAGCTTTCTTGGTTAGCAATGCTATATGGCGGTTGCACAAACTCCAAATGCAGACTCTAGAAACAAATATTTTTTTTGATTAGGAACACAAGGAACATTTTACACTTTCATGTCTGACATGAAAGTGTAAAATAAATAACCAAAATTCTTTTAACTGCAATAACATCTAAAGCACTGAACAATAAAATATACTAGTCGAACAGCTGAGATTGAAAGGGTTCAAGAGGTGAGAAATACAAATGCACACACACACACACACACACACACACACACACACACACACACACACACACACACACACACACACACACACACACACACACACACAAACGGAGTATGTGGTCAGAAGAAACACAGGTTGGTGTCCTGCTCTCAGCTCTTTTTCTGCTGACAGAGGATGACCCAGTGTGAGTCTAATCTGCTCCACACTAACTCCATCTACTTCATGTCCCCCATGTGCCCCTGAAGGGAGAGGAGGGAGAGAAACAGAGGTGAAAAGTGAAAGAGTAAAAGCAAGAAAAAAAAAAAGAAGACACAGCTTTATCTTTCTATTTCACCATTCAAAGGGGCAGGGATAGCTCAGTAGGTAAAGTGGTCGCCCCATGATCGGAAGGTCGGCGGTTCGAATCCACTTAACGGCTACCCTGAGGTACCCCTGAGCAAGGTACCGTCCCTACACACTGCTCCCCGGGCGCCTGCTTAGTGGGCTGCCCACTGCTTCACTGAGTGAATGGGTCAAATGCAGAGAAAAACAAGTAATTTCCCCATGGGGATCAATAAAGTATCCATTATTATTATTAAAGAGCTGTTGGTGTCATGTAGTTAATGAGTTAGTTAAAGTCTGGTAAATAAGTGTTTATTTTCAGTTACAAAGTAGGTGTCATTAAATACATCTTTCGAAACAGGCTAGATTTTTATTTGAGCCAAAAAGATTTAAGAGCAAGTGCTAATTATGCTCTTTTATGTGCTATTTTAATTTCGGAAAGAATTTGCAAGAAACTATGGTAACAGTGCTTTGTTTGCACATTTTTCACTAGACAGGAAAAGTCACGTTCGGACACCTGCTTTTAGAAATTAGGCGAAAACTGTTACACATTTAAAAACTTAATGAACCACAACAGAAGGAAAAAAATGGCCTTACAGAAGAATAAATAAGTAATAAATGACAGTGCTGTCAGTTAATAGGTGACCTGGGCAAGCGGCTATCATTAGATGTTTCAAGAAAAACCGGCACTAATCACTTCCTGGAAGACCAGATGCAGAGGACTTTCAAAATAATAAGTGCAAATACAAAGGTTTCGTTAGCCAGTACAGTTGATGCAGGATGCACTGGCTCACAGGAAAGTCCCTCCACAAGATCAATGGTATGCTTTACATCACAACATGAGCATCATGTACCACAAAACACGGGCTGCTGAGGATTCATCTGGTTGGCTGCAGATGAAAAAAAGAAAAAGAAAAGCAAATGTGTGGGAGGTTGATACAGCCGCACAAAGTGAGGCCTGATCAACCTCAGCAGGGTTGTCAGTGAGAGGGCGTCTGGTGCTGAAAGGCCTGAAACACCTGATGACTGCAGGTTACATCACTGATTATGTGGCCTAGAAAAGCATCAGAAGATACATCATTTCAACTTTAAAAATGAGTAACCAGATATGACTAATGTATTACTTTTTGTTGGAGTGCCGGTTATTTCCCTGATGCTGTAAATCACAGCTATTTGCACTCTGCAGATGAAGGTCAGAAATGATCACAGTGTGATGGCCAGATGCGAGTAGCAAAGAATGAAACAGAATAGAGCGAGGAGGCGCGTAAAGAGCCCCATCCAAGAATCCAAGAGGGGCGGTTGACATATGAAACAATAACAAAGATCATAACACTTTTTCTTTCCCATATTCTCCCTCCTTCCCTCCTCTCGCTCTCCCCCATTAGAACTTCCTTCTATTCCTCTGTCCTGTTTCCTTCTTCTAACTCTCTCTCGTCTTTCTCTCAAAAGCTCTGGAGGTGGACCTTTGATTGCTTCTTTAATTAGCAATGTCAGACGGCTCTGTGGATTTACTGGGGATGTCGAACTTCTGCAGATAATTGCATGCCTTTCCCTTTCTCTTTTGCTACCTCCCTCCCTCCCATCCTCCATCCATCCCTCTGCAGTCCTTTCACTATGTCCCCCTATCTATCCCTCTCACTCACTCTCCTATGATTTAATGATTAATTATGGATGTGAGTTTGAGAATAAAAGCTTTTTCACTAATCAAAATGAAATTTTCCCCCCATTCTGGTAATTACAGTGTGAAGATGATGTTGCTGATGTCTTTTTGTTGCCAAGGCCTGAACTGCGCAGTGATCTGAGGTCCGTCAAGGCGGATGAAGTGAATAATCGCAACATAATGGCTTGCTTCAAAATTTCTAAAATAAACTGGGTGGAGAAATGAAGTCAAAGTGGTCTCGATTGGATTGAGGGAGAAAGGGAATAAACAAAGAGACAGAAGCAGAATGCTTTAGAAAATCTTAGTACAGAGGCCCAGAAAGGGAAACAAAGTGAAGCCTAAATCTTCAAGCTTGACAACAGCCATCAGTCATTCAGGAATTATTGTCTTTGTCCAAAAGCTCTAGTTTAAAAATGCAATTAGAGTTGCAGCTCACAAACATTTTCTTTACCAAACTGCAGAGCATTTAAACTAAGAGTGTGTGAAATGTGGGAAAATAATCAAATATGTCCAAGGTGGTATTATTCATATTTATGTTAGCTGAAAGGATTGGCTGGTTAACTGTCTAAATCAGCGGTCCCCAACCCCCGGGCCTCGGACCCGTATCGGTCCGTGAGTCGTTTGGTACCGGGAGAGTTGAGGCTCAGGTGTGAAATGTATGGTTTTCAGGGTTTTTAATCGGTTTTCAGCGTTATTTTGTTATCGTTTTTATCATTAACTCTGTTTTCCTGGGTCTTTTCACGTGTGTTATGAATAAATCTTCTTTTTTTCGGTACCGGTACTAGTTTTATTTTGTTGTATTTATCCGCGACACCTTAAAGGCCGGTGCGTGAAAATAATGTCGGGCATAAACCGGTCCGTGGCGCAAAAAAGGTTGGAGACCGCTGGTCTAAATGACAGAAAATGACATAGTAACATCTGTACAAAGATAGTAATCAATTTCAGACAAAGCTGCTAAACAATGTAGCAGCTTCTCATTTGTAAGGGTTTGGTGGTGGTTTCTTATTACAGTGTGTTCATGTGCAACATCTGATTTAATGGCACAATTACCACCATCAACCAACTTCACAATAATGAAGAAAATTAGTATCAAACAAAATATACTGTAGATACTGGAAATCAGCTATTGTGACACCAAAAGCACGCAAAGGAGCAACAACACAACAAGTGCTGCAAATAAGCAATGATGGAAATACAGCACATTAGAACTGTATTGCCATTTCATGAAGTATAATAAGAGAAGGTCAAGCTTGGCAAAGTACCAAAAAACACTGGATCCTGGCAAGTCACAGACCAAGGTGTATCACGATGACAGATTTAAATGAGGAGGAAATTCATACAGTAATGCTTTGCTGAACACAGAGCTGATTTTCACTTTATACAAACAGTCCAGTGGCATGTCATCTTTGGTTGAAGTAACAGTTTAGCCACCTTCTTATTTACTAGAACATCACTGATGCCAGCTAATTCAAAGCCTGGCCATCCACACAGTATATCAACACAGAATATAGTATGACAAGCCCTTATTGTTCCCTATTCAGTGACTCATACGCGACCACAACACACACTCTCAGGCACACAGGTCTGTTTAGCTTAGTTTCCGATCCTCCCTGCCATATTTACTGGGTATTTACCTAACAGAGGCAGGCTGGAGATATTTATCGTCCTGATGGCTCTATATATAGGGCTGAGGAGCTCGGTGAGAGGAGAGGCAGGCGCAGTGGGAGGTTGCTTCTCTAATCTCCATCTCCAGGCTGACAGGCCTGAGAAGGCCCTAATGAATGGCTCTTTTCATCTACACGCCTGTGTGTATGTGACAGTATAAATATTTAGCAATATTGGAGTCAGCTCGTGATTTTACACAGATGGAGTGATTGATGGCTCAGCCCCCTGACGCATGCCAAAGACCATCCTGGAGATGTTATATAAACCACCACAGCCTCTCTCTCCCTCCATCATCATCTCCATCTCGTTCGTTCTCTATCTTTCACACTGCCTCCTCTGCTCTCCGCCTCCTTCCCAGCTTGTCTTCTCGCTGTCGATCCGCCCTCTGTGGCTCTGCCAATTTGCTTCACTGTTGAATTTCTATCATACACTGTGCTGTCTCTATGGAAGTAAGACAGGCTAAATCAGAGGAAAACAACCTGACAGGGAGAAAGCCTGGTATTGACACGTTACAGCATAAACCAGTTTAGTATTTTAAACTTTACAACAATTATTTCTCATAAAACTGAGTGCTGACTGGAGGCACATGTTAAGAACTTTCTCTGAGAACTTTAAGCATTTAGCAAAATATTTAGTGAGTTTACAAAATGATGCATTAAAGAG